>NC_052614.1:71273858-71441328 GCF_016545825.1 Eucalyptus grandis
TTTTCATGGTGCACTATGGTGTTTTTGGTTTAAGCGTCTGAATTGACCGGAGAGCAGCTTAACTAGTAGTCGATGGCACTTGTTAACAAACAAAAAAGCTAGACGGATGTAAAGCGCCAAAAGAAGGTCATCCCATTGTCCACAGCAGTTTTGACGTTTCCACAGGGCGTGGTTTACTAAGCTTGCTTCTTTGTCCAGTTCCAACTGAGACATCAGAGGTGAAAGAAAAAAACTTAGCTGCTGCTGTTCACTGTCCCTTGCTTGTCCCCGTGGGGAAATTTCTCATTCCGAGTCAACAGATCAGTAGACTTTTGGACCTATAAAATTAGACTTATGTAGATTTGATGCTCTAACCTAAGAGAAAACGCTTGACTCGATGAAGAAAAAATTTAAGAGCGGATTAAAATGGTTGGGGCTAACAAGGCCCTTGAGAAAGGTCACTCTACTGGTGCTTGCAACAATGAAAGGCGTTGGCGGTTTTGGTCTAATAAGAACAGTCAATCTCCACTGCACTGCTTGATTCAAGATCTAAAAGCAAAGAAGAAGGAGAAGGAGATGGAGAAGAAGGAGAAGAAACATCAGCAGCAGAAGAATTCATTTCCGGAGTTCGAAGGTGATGACGTGATGGCCATCATTCCCACAATCGCCACAATAGAAGTGATTGTGGAATGCTGTGTTTTCCTCACCTCGGTGTTGTAACAGAGCCTGGTCTTCACTTTGAAATTGTTCATGTGAATAACTACATTATTTATCTCCACCTCGTCCAAAGAAACAATGTCATACCATGACATGCGAGTGAAGTTTTATCTTGATTTTCCACACTTACACATCATAGGCATTTGCCCTTCTAATTCTAATTTTCATTTGACTTGTCTTTAAGAATCTCCAGATGCAACGGTGTTGCGGTCATTCAGCTCCTTCTTTCCACCCTTTTTCTGATATGCGTGATTTGATTTCAGTAGACATGAGGACATGCCCTACACGAGACTTTCTGCATCTTCTGTAGCGTGAGGACTTCATGGTGGTTCCACGCCATTCTCTCTTCTTTAGATAGATAGTCAAAGAGTTCTCAAGTCTTGATAATGGTGAACAATTCTGTCAATTTTTATGATCTATCCAAGAATTGTTCGAATCCACCCCAATTGAGTACGCGTACAATTATGGACATATCCACGACAAACCAAAGATCAACAGAACCATGCAGGAAACATTTGGAGCTTCAACTTAACAATATCAATAGAAGTGGAAAGTAATAAACATGGTATAAGATTACCAGAGGATAACTCTCTCCAATGTTTCATTTTGCAGATCATATAAAAATACTCTGCCATGATTGGTGATGGACATTTGCATTTGGATGATCACCAGCAACCTCATGAGCATGTGGTTGCTCACTCTTAATTTTAATCGTAACACTGTCAAGATCTTGCTAGTCAGTTTCCCTTTTTGCTTCTTTTTGCATGGATGATAAGGTTTCAACTTAGAGGATGGCAAGACATGGAGTGGGGGCTTTAGGATGTCGGAGCCTTTGTGCACTGGTTGTATTTGTGAACATTTTTTTGGCAATTCACGCAGTTGATGGATATATCATCTCAGACGTATCTCCCCCAAAGAGATCTACTTGAGAATACGTTGTACTGCCCCTGAATAATTTGGCATCTTCTTGAAAACACATAGATTTAATTGGGATCACAGACTTTTAATATAAATGGAAATAAGAAAAGAATAGTATTTGGTGGGGGTAAGTATAGTGTCAAAAGTTATGTACAACATTCATTTTGGTGTCAAAAGTTTATTTTGACTCATTTAAGGGCCAAAAAGTTTGAAAAACGATCATTTATGTGCTAACACCGATCTGATTGACTGGAAATCCAATGCGACACCTTTTTTATTAATTTTTGAAGCTGATGTGGCTTGCCGAAGAGTACAGCTAGCATTCAAATAACAAAATGATGTTATTTGGTGTCTTTCCCCCGAGTAATAACCCTAAATCTCTAAATTGAGAAAGGGGGTAGAAGGTGAGCAAATGGGCAAACTAGTGACGAGCATGGGCAAGAGCAGCAATTAGAACTCCTTAGGCAAGGGCTTCCTCCTCATCTTCTTCCTCGAAGAACAGCACTAGCACTAGCATCGCTTCGCCTCCGGTTCGTTTGACATTGTCGACAAGCCTAAGCTCTTGTCCTCCTCCTCATTCTCCTTCCTCCTTCAAAAGGACCGACTGCCTCCTAAGCAGAGCTCAGTCCACCATTTCCATCTGCACCCTCCTTGTCTCCCTTGCACTTCTCGTCTTCGTTCTCTCCACCTTCGACCCACTTCTTCCTCCTCCTCCTCCACCCTCACCTTTTATTCTTCCCGCCGCTTCTTGCCTAAGCATCAACCTTAGCCTCTCCTCGCTCCTAAGCTCCAGAATGACCGCGCACCTCCATCATTATGGTCATTCCCCACCTTCTCCTGGTGGGCCAAGCCTAGAAATAGTGACTCCAAGCACCAGTTCGTGCTGCAGAGGATGGGCCCTATATAGGTAGGGCATGCACACCATGAACGACCTCGTTGTCACTCACCTGCGGTTGAGCAACTACAACAATGGCCAAGCGATGGCAGGTGAGCAACAATGGGCGAGCAAGCTACGATTAGCGTCAGTGAGGATCGTACTTCGTATGTGGACAAAGAACCTAATTTCAATTCCTATGTGAATTATGCAACATCGTTTTTATAAGCCCATCCACGTATGATGGCATAATGACATTGTCTTTTAAGAAGGATGGAATACAATGTTGTTTAAAAGCCACATCAACCCTTTTTTTTTAAATATATAAAAGTCACGTAATCAATTTGGCCGGAATCTCTTGCTAGTGATACTAAAGTGATAATTTTTCCTTAGATTTGGCACTTAAGTGATTCAACGGAAACTTTTTGTACCAAAGTGAGCGACGTACATAATTTTTAGCACTTCTAGTGTATTTTTCCTGTATTTGGTTGATCTATCAATCAGGTCATATAGAAGGATTCTTTTCCGATAAGTTTCAACTTCAAATAAATCTGACCTCAGCCTCTCCTCGCTCCTAAGCTCCAGAATGACCGCGCACCTCCATCATTATGGTCATTCCCCACCTTCTCTTGGTGGGCCAAGCCTAGAAATAGTGACTCCAAGCACCAGTTCGTGCTGCAGAGGATGGGCCCTATATAGGTAGGGCATGCACACCATGAACGACCTCGTTGTCACTCACCTGGTTGAGCAACTACAACAATGGCCAAGCGATGGCAGGTGAGCAACAATGGGCGAGCAAGCTACGATTAGCGTCGAGTGAGGATCGTACTTCGTATGTGGACAAAGAACCCTAATTTCAATTCCTATGTGAATTATGCAACATCGTTTTTATAAGCCCATCCACGTATGATGGCATAATGACATTGTCTTTTAAGAAGGATGGAATACAATGTTGTTTAAAAGCCACATCAACCTTGTGACATCCCGATTTTCCGATTCTATTTTCAATAAATTGAGACGGGCATTTCGTTGGCACGCATATAGTTCTTTTCCTTGAGTCGGCCACTCATGAGAAACCTAGTCTATCGGGTAAAGTCGTTAAGAAATTCTAATGCATCGTAGACTCGAGAATTTGGCCGAAGCGACCTTTTCGGCCAAGCTAATCTTGTCAAGTCATTATGGCACAAATAAAAATCGATTAGAGACCGGATATAGGTCGACTTGACAATGGCATGTGATAGAGTGTGGGTGATTCCATCGGATCGCATAATCCTTGTCGACCGATCTTGGACCGACTTTTCTATCGATTGGGTACTTGTGTTCGTATTTGAAACCTTGAGATTATCCGACAACCGAAAGTCGCCAATGTTTCAAAAATGTACATTGTGGCTTGAGATGATCAACCACATGTCAAATGCATGAAAATTTCTAAAGGCTACCCGGTAGGTTGGGCCGCACTAGTATCGTGCCAAAGTGAAACTAACCGTGGAATTGAGATCGAATTCAGAAATTGGAAGTCTGGTGTGTCACAAATCATTTTAGGAATATTAACTCATCATTGGAAGATTTTTCATGCAATCGAGTTCTTTGGCAAATTAAATCCGAGAATGGCTATTTTAGCTTGAGAAATTAGTAGGCCGCTTTTAATCGCGCTTTGGGACTTAAGTGGGTTTTATGGACAAGTGAAGATGTGAATTGAAGTGTGATGACATTGGATTAATTTTATGAACTTCAATTGGACTCAATTGGAAGAGAATTGAATGGAATTGGAGAAATTAGTGTACAAGAATTAATCTTGGCGGAAAATGAAATTGCAACCATTGGAAAATGTTGTGGGAGGTTTGGAGATAGTGGGATATGACATCATTTGATGATGTCATGGTGGGCCATTGTGTGGGATTAAAGAAATAGAAAAGAGAAAAGAAAAATGGTCCCATCTCTCTCTCTCTTCTTCTCTCTCCTCCCTCTCTTCTTCCTCTCTCCTCCGTGCGATTCCTCCATGGTCTTCATCTTCTTCTTCAAGCCCCAGAAATCGCAGAGGAGAAGCTGCTCGTCGCTTGGAACAGCGGCGCCGCCCGTCGCCATCCTCGCCGTCGCTCGCTCGTGGAAGCCGGCGGGAACCGAGCCTGGCTGCCGTGCGCCTCCCGGCTCGTCCGGTCGCTACTCCGCTGGATCTCGCTGCGTCAAGCCGTCGTGCAAGATGGGCCGGCCACCGTTGGAGCCAGACAGGACTCGGGCCGAGCTGCCTAGCCAGCTCGCCGTCTCGTGCACCGCCACGGCTCCGCCTGCCTCCGTCTTCCTCTCACCGTCGTCCCGCTTTGTTCCGCGAGTCCAGCGCGAGCGATTTCAGATCCGGTGGAGCTCCACCGGAGCCGTCCCGGCTCACCTCCGGCTACCATGAAGCCCCGCCTAAGTCCGGTTCAACTCCTCGCCGTTCCTCCGCCCATTCCGACCCGAACCGCCGTTTGGCCCTCTTCCGCCCGTGACCAGCGGTGCGAAAAATGGGTATGCAGCGGACGTTTGGCCCGTTTTGGCCATCTTCCCGAGCCCGGATGCTCGGCCCGCTTTGAGGAAAGTTGTTTTCCTTGGCGTCCCCGTCGTTTCGGTCCGCTTGGCTCGCTAATTCGGTGAGTTTAACTCACTAAACCTCGCTTAGAGGGTTAATGATGCTTTAGGTGTGTTTAGTTTATGTTAAGTGCTATTAGGTGGTTAGTTTAATTTATTTAAGTGTAGATTAGATTAATGTGCTTGATTAACTTAAAGTAAGTTTAATTTAAGGCTAAATGAAGGTTTATATTAATATAAGCCTTGATGTGACATAAATGAATTTACTTTTGATTTATTTAAAATTTTCGAAATTATTTAATAATTTAATAATATATCATTATTCGAAATTATTAAAATATTATTATTTAATTATTTTCGGAATAAATTTAAATATTTATTAAATTCCGAAAATTTTGTCGGGATCCTAAATTCTCATAATTTCGTGCCGATCGCCGCCAGTATTCGGATTTTGAAATTGATGGTCGGATATTATAAATTGAATGTGGATTGCAAAAAATATGAATATTATTCTTTACCAAAAAAAATATGAATATTATTGTTTAATTAATTTTTGGAATAAATTTAATTATTTATTAAAATTGGAAAATTTCATTTGGACCGTAAACTCTCGAATTTCGTACCGATCGGCTGCGTATTTAGAAGTTGAATTTGATGATTGGTTGTGGCGAATTGAGTGTGATTGCGATTTATGAGGATTCTTTAGAAAACCTAAGTGTGGGAATTGATGGGAGATTGGCCGTGATTAACCACCTATTAGAGGTCGTGCCTAGTGAGGCCGTGATTAACCACCGATTGGAGGTCGTGCCTAGTGAGGCCGTGATGAACCACCTATGAGAGGTCGTGCCTAATAGGGCCGCGATGAACCACCTAAGAGAGGTCGTGCCTAATGGGGCCGTGATTGACCACCTATTAGAGGTGGTCGCCTGAGGCCGTGATGGACCACCTATGAGAGGTCGTGCCCCCGGTGAAGCCGTGATGGACCACCTATGAGAGGTCGTGCAAAGTGGCCGTGATGGACCACCTATGAGAGGTCGTGCCCAACAGGCCGTGATGGACCACCTAACTAAGGTCGTGCCGAGTGTGGCCGTGATTGCCACTGGTTGTTAAATCTTCCTATAGGACCGTAATTAAGAGCAATGATTGATTTGCTAGAATGACATGTAATCGACCAAGTCGATTGATCGCTGAGACGATCCAAGTGGTTGAATTGTTTTGATGATTTGATTGTGCTGCAGTTGTTTGGTTATTATAATTGCACGTGGTTGAATTATATAAACTGTGCTAACAATGCAGATGAAGACTAATGCGAGGTAAGTCTTCTGTGTGATGTGGCTAGGTCACCTGGGTCGTATTTTCTTTCTAATAGGGGTTTAGGGGGTTGAACTTGCTGAGACATCGTCTCATCCCGGTTGTGGGATTAAAATTTCAGGTCCCTAGACGGCGGTCGTGGAGGGCCTAAAGCCCTAAGTCTGGAAAGGTGGAGATTGAAGTATCGGTGAACGTGTCCTGCTAATTGGTTTTAGGATAGTTCCCCTTTTGTCGAGCTGGTCTATCTTGTAGACAGTCTAGAGTTGTATTTAAACCTATGTGTTGTAAATGAGTGTTTGGTATTGTGATTGATTTCCTGCTTTTCTATCCCAAGTTAAATGTTGTCAATGGATTTGTTTCGCTTCCGCATGCGTAAATAAATGAATGGGTCGGCGACATATCCTGGGATGTCGCATATTTGATCGACCGCTGTGGGATGTGTGCACGCTCGAGGTTCGGGGCGTGACAAACCCTTTTTTTTTAAATATATAAAAGTCACGTAATCAATTTGGCCGGAATCTCTTGCTAGTGATACTAAAGTGATCATTTTTCCTTAGATTTGGCACTTAAGTGATTCAACGGAAACTTTTTGTACCAAAGTGAGCGACGTACACAATTTTTAGCACTTCTAGTGTATTTTTCCAGTATTTGGTTGATCTATCAATCATGTGATATAGAAGGATTCTTTTCCGATAAGTTTCAACTTCAAATAAATCTGACCTCAGCCTCTCCTCGCTCCTAAGCTCCAGAATGACCGCGCACCTCCATCATTATGGTCATTCCCCACCTTCTCCCCGGTGGGCCAAGCCCGAAATAGTGACTCCAAGGACCAGTTCGTGCTGCAGAGGATGGGCCCTATATAGGTAGGGCATGCACACCATGAACGACCTCGTTGTCACTCACCTGGTTGAGCAACTACAACAATGGCCAAGCGATGGCAGGTGAGCAACAATGGGCGAGCGAGCTACAGTTAGCGTCGAGTGAGGATCGTACTTCGTATGTGGACAAAGAACCCTAATTTCAATTCCTATGTGAATTATGCAACATCGTTTTTATAAGCCCATCCACATATGATGGCATAATGACATTGTCTTTTAAGAAGGATGGAATACAATGTTGTTTAAAAGCCACATCAACCCTTTTTTTAAATATATAAAAATCACGTAATCAATTTGGCCTAATCTCTTGCTAGTGATACTAAAGTGATCATTTTTCCTTAGATTTGGCACTTAAGTGATTCAACGGAAACTTTTTGTACCAAAGTGAGCGACGTACACAATTTTTACACTTCTAGTGTATTATTCCTGTATTTGGTTGATCTATCAATCAGGTCATATAGAAGGATTCTTTTCCGATAAGTTTCAACTTCAAATAAATCTGACCTCAGCCTCTCCTCGCTCCTAAGCTCCAGAATGACCGCGCACCTCCATCATTATGGTCATTCCCCACCTTCTCGTGGTGGGCCAAGCCCAGAAATAGTGACTCCAAGGACCAGTTCGTGCTGCAGAGGATGGGCCCTATATAGGTAGGGCATGCACACCATGAACGACCTCGTTGTCACTCACCTGGTTGAGCAACTACAACAATGGCCAAGTGATGGTAGGTGAGCAACAATGGGCGAGCGAGCTACGTTAGCGTCGTGAGGATCGTACTTCGTATGTGGACAAAGAACCCTAATTTCAATTCCTATGTGAATTATGCAACATCGTTTTTATAATCCCATCCACGTATGATGGCATAATGACATTGTCTTTTAAGAAGGATGGAAAACAATGTTGTTTAAAAGCCACATCAACCCTTTTTTTTTTTAAATATATAGAAGTCACGTAATCAATTTGGTCGAATCTCTGCTAGTGATACTAAAGTGATCATTTTTCCTTAGATTTGGCACTTAAGTGATTTAACGGAAACTTTTTTGTACAGTGAACGACGTACACAATTTTTACACTTCTAGTGTATTATTCCTGTGTTTGGTTGATCTATCAATCGGGTCATATAGAAGGATTCTTTTTCGATAAGTTTCAACTTCAAATAAATCTATCCTTCCGACCCCCACCCCAAAAAAAAGTCTGTCCTAAAAGAAGTGGTATATGAATATAAAAGGCCATGTAAATGAGATTCGAACTAAGGCCTGTTCGTTTTGTGGAAAATATCACAAGCTTCCGGAAAACATTTTCCAAGTCATTTTCTAGGAAAATGACTCTATTTTCCGGTGTTCTACTAAAACCTAAAATTTGAGTGGAAAATATTTTCCACTATTCGTTAACTCATATAATTGTTTGAGAAAATTATCAAAAATTGAATTTTAATATTTTTAATTGACCAAAAATTAAATTTTTTTATATTTTAAAAAAATGAATTTTTAATTATTTATATTTTTAAAAAATCGAAATTTTTATTATTTCTTTCTTTTTCTTTTTTCGTTTTCTTTTCCTTCCTCCTTTCTCTTCCTTCTTCCTCCTCCTTCCTCCGCCGCCTCCTTCCTCCTCCTCCTTCCCCGCCGCCTCTTTCCTACTTGACCATGGCCTGTCACAGGCCAATCCGACGGGCTAGAGGCTCGACCGATCTCGCCCGAGCTCGAGGCTCACTGATCTCGCCCGAGCTCACCTCGAGCTTTCGCCTGGCTCGGCGAGCCGCGAGCTCGCCGGATCTGCGGTGGAGCTCGGGCTCGATCCGGCGAGCCCGAGCTTCGCGCTAAATCCGGCGAGCTCGTGGCTCGCTAGAGCCCGGCTTCAGCGGCAAGCTGGGCGAGGCCCGAGCCCCGCCTGGCTCGTCGGATCGGCGAGCCGCGAGCTAGCCCGTGCCGGCTAGAGCTTCGCCTCGCGGCCACTGGCTTGCGGCCGGTTGCGGACACCACCGTGGCCGGTCGCCCCACCGCCAAAGAAAAAGATGACAAGGAAAGAAAGAAATTAAAAACTCAATTTAAAAAAAAAAGAGAAAAAGAAAGCATAAAAATAAAACGAAAATGTATTGATAAAAGAAGTAAGAGGGGTCATGGAAAACGTTTCCTCACTTTAAGGTTGTTTTCCAATGATGAAGAATATTTTTCGACAGCTTGGATTTTTCGGTTAAACGAACGTCCTGAAAATCCGGAAATTTTTTTCTCAGAAGTCATTTTCCACAAAACGAACGGACCCGGCACGTTATTAAGGGGTCTAATCGTCTCCTTTGAAAAGGCATTTTCGCAAGAAAAAGTGCTGGTTAGGAGAGCTTTATAAATAGTGATGTGGCTTCTTATAAAACGTTTTTTGTCCTTACTTGGTATGAAACGTTTAAATTCCTGACTTGTATAAAACGTTTAAATGTTTTATACGAAGTCACGAAAGTTTTGTCAGAAGTGACGCGGCTTCTTTCTTATAAAATGGCCCCGAAGGATGCCACACTCGAACTCACAGCACGGAGAGAGACGGAGGAATAGAGAGAGAAGGGGGCGAGAAGAGAGAGAGAGAGAGACGGGAAGAGCGACGACGGTGGATTGCAGCCCGTCGAAAGAAAGGGTCGAGCGCGACGCCTGAAATCTCCATTTCCGAGCACCAGGCAAGAGATTTTACCTCTATTTCTCACGAGTTAGGGATTTTCGTTTTTTTAAAAGTTTAATATCCGGATCTACGTAGGGTTTTTGCTTCACCGGCAACGCGTCGGCCGCCAAAATCCAATCATATTTTGATTACCCACATCTCCTTGAGTCTATAGGGATTTCACAGAGTTCTAGTTGGAGTTAGATTCCAGAGCAACGAACTCTCCAAGTCCTCCTCTCTGCGCCGCAGGTGAACAGTGTGTGCCGCCTGACTTCTTGGCTAAGCCTCTTTTCGGGGCGGCGACCTGTCCAATCTCGTAATTGTAGAATTAATTATTTTCATGAGAAGGGAGTCCGCAATTCCCAAGGTGTCTTTGAGTTAGATCGGGTGTTTCTCGTCTCAAAAACAGCAAATTATTCTTGGGTCTGTTGGATATTAATGCGCAGTTTGGCTTTCCCGCTTTAGTACTTGCGGATGCTTGTGTTTTCTTGAGAATAATGCTTTGCGCGCTAGGAAAATATACACAAGATCGGTAGGTTATATAGTTGGGTGCGCTCTCTTTGCCTGCAGGTTGATAATCAAGACAACAAGATGCCGCGACCTGAAGATATAGCCTGGAAATTCGTGGTTAGACTGGACGGCAAGAGATGGTGTTGTCCTTACTGCCATAAAGTGTCCTCTGGATCAGTCACAAGAGTGAAAGGTCACTTTCTTAAACAACCAAAAGAAGGGATTGCCTCTTGCACAAAAGTGCCAGAGCACATATGCACGCTAATGGAATTGTTACTCAATCATGAGGTAACTTTAGTACTTGTGGTGGCTACATTATCTGCTTGAGAATGATGCTATGCCTGCTAAGAAGATGTATGGAAAATAGGGATAATGTATGATGGGGTGTGCTCTATTTGCTTGCAGGTTCATAATAAAGAGGATATAGCCTGGAAATTTGTTGATAGAGTGGAGGACAACAAATGGCGATGTCATTACTGTAGTGTAGAATTCTCTGGAGACCTTAGAGGAGTGAAAGGTCACTTGCTTAAAGTACCAAATGAAGGAATTTCCATTTGCACAGAAGTGCCGGACCACGCAGGAACGCTAATGCGGTCCTTACTTGATGAGGTGGCTGAAGAAGGGAGCAGAGGAGCCAACAGTCAATCCTCCCTGGAGCCACAATCACGTGGCATGCCTGCTCAAGCTGAGGTGGCTGAAGATGAGAGCGGAGAGGCCAATGGTGAATCCTCCATGGTACCACAATCATGTGAGATGTCGACTCAAGTTGAGGTGGCTGAAGAAGAGAGCAGAGATGCCAACAGTCAATCTTTCATTGAACCACTACAGACGCCTCTATCATCACCAGATCTCTTCTCACAAGATCCCCTCGAACAAATGGTACCACAGTTTATGACAGTGACCGACATTGGAGTAAACTCTGACCAACAATCACAAGTAGAGCGTCAGCTTCATCCGATTTCAACAGAGCCGTTATCGGTGCAAAGTAGCCATGGTATGTTCATGTGAAGTTTCTATACATTTGTCTAGACGGGGAGAAAAAACATTCATTATATTTTTCAACACAAACACGTCGAGTTTTTTAATAAAGTGGGGACTTTTAAATATCTCCGATAAACATGCTTTTCCCACACTTCTTTTCAAATGTGAAGAGAGTTGATAACCTATTCCTCAATAATAGTGCATCGAATGTGTTGCATGTGTCCACTGGACCCACTGGATCCAGTAAACTAACTATAGTAGGCATTCTCTCGTGTTCCAATCAACCACATCCTAATTTTGATGAACAACACACAGGTGAAAGCTCATCATGTTCAATGATGGCTTTAGGGGAAGCAGAAGTACAATCATATATTCTTTATTTGCTAGGTCAACCACAATGTTCCATTCGATCTCAAATGCCAATGAATGACCAGCAGACTCCAGCAGGGGAATCAGCATCCCAGTATGATCAATTACCTGCTGTAGGTAATTTAAATTGCTTGCAGGATGGTAATCAGCACTCTCAATTGCAAATTCTGATGCACTCAGATCCCTCAATTGCATCACAGCATACAATCGACTCTCACGTTACTGAGGAACTTTTGGCACCGCTCATGGAAAACTACACCTCTGATCAACAAGGTAAGCGTCAATTTCATCAGAGCTTAACAATGCTCTCACTAGTGCAAAATAGCCATGGTATGTTCATGTGAAGTTTCTATACATTCATCTAGGCATGGAGAAAAAAACATCATTATATTTTTCGTATTATTAACTCTCTCTAGAATTACTCAAATTCATCTATATTCATATTTCATCTATTCCAAATTACAGTGGTATCATTGCACATTATATATGTCTGATATCACTATCTTTTTACTGCATGGTTTATTTCATCAAAATATTTAACTTATGAGCAAGGTGATTTTTGTTGTAGATTTTTTTTCCTGGGGATATGAGTTCTAGATGTTCATTTTACCTGTACCCATGGCTTGATTTCCCATTGTTGATTGACCTTATGCTTGAATATTTTAGTGCAACCAGCTTTGTTGTCCCCTCAACATCAATGTGTTCTACATCAATCAATTAATCATGAGACAAGAGATATGCAGCAGAATGCAACCATGCCTCTGGATAATCAAGATACCACCCGGCAACCCGATCTTCATGACTCTCTGCTAGAGAATCTTGTTGAATCTCTTAGGGTAATTGTAAATGCTCCTGAGGAAATACAAACGAATGAACATAATCCAACAGTGGGATCGTCATTGCAAAATGATTTATCCTTTGATGTGGACAGTACGAATTGTTTGCAGGATTGTAGTCAACCGTGTGTAGTGGAAGAGGTTCCTTTACTTGGCAATACAAATCCGACCGATGCTGTCCAGCATTATGATCACCTTCACTCAAGGTGTGATAAGGAAGATGGGAATGATACCCATGTTCCCTCACCAACTCCAATGGACATAGATCCCTCAACGGTTGATCCGCGAGTTCTAGAGGCAGCAACAAATACAAGAGGCCCATTGTCATCACAAGGTGTATCTGGATTAATCTTCATTGTTACTATGGTTCCACTAGATCTTTAGCAATCCCTAAATTATTTTATCGAAATCTAACATATGTTTTTTATAAATTAGATATGAACAGGGGTTCTCCAATCATGAACGTAGGGAGCATCCGTGCCAACGATGAAGAGATAAGAAACCTGAAAAGAAAAGTGGAAGAACTCGACAACAAAGAAGCTGTCATAAAGGAGCAGATGGAGATAGAGTCTGCTGCTTCCTCAGTTTGGAAGAAGCCGAGGATATTGGTTGAGAGATGGCTGAAAGAGACAGAAAGAGCAAGAAATAATTTCCAAATAATTGGCCAAGCCAATGCGGAATTGCCACCAAAGGAACAGGTGGAGACAGTGACGAGAGAAGTGGAAGAACTCATAGGGAAAACGCTTCCACAAACACTACTCATAGAGGAGAGAGATGCCAAAGTAGACACATTTTTGGAACGAGAGTTAACAGGTGAAGCGATTCATAGGAACATTGAGTTGATTTGGGGCCATCTGAAGAAGAATCATGCATGCAAATTAGGTATTTGTGGAATGGGTGGTGTTGGAAGACAACTATTATGATGCACATACATAATAGACTTCTCAAAGATGCAACCTTTGATGGTGTGGCTTTTATCACTGTGTCCCAAGATTTCAGCATTTATAAATTGCAGAGTGATATTTGGAAAGCACTAAATTTTGGCTTTATGAAGGATGAGCATGAGAAGAAACGAGCAGCGAAGTTGTCCGAGCGTTTAAAAAGAAAGAAGAATTGTGTATTGATTCTTGATGATGTGTGGGAGCGTCTTGATCTTGAAGAGGTGGGAATCCCTGTGAGAGCAGATGGATTTAAGTTGGTCTTAACCACTCGATCCTTTAATGTGTGCCGCCAGATGCTATGTCAACAGAAGATAAAAATCGAACCTCTATCTGAAAAAGAAGCCGAGGGTTTATTTTTGAAGGAGCTTGGATCCGAAGTGACACTTAATTTGGAAATTGAAGCAATTGTAAAGTCCATTGTTAAAGAATGTGCAGGCTTGCCGATTGGAGTAATCACGATGGCAAGAAGCATGCGAGAAGTGACCGAAGTGTCTGAATGGAGTGATTCCTTGGTGAAATTGAGAGATTCAAGTATAGGGCAAACCGATATGCAGAACAGGGTGTTAATGAAGCTGAAATTCAGTTATGATCGGCTTGGTAAGCCTGATGTCCAACAGTGTTTCTTATCTTGTGCGCTTTATCCTGAAGATAAGTTGATCAACAAGTTCAAGTTAGTAGAATTATTTATTGACCAAGGATTGATTGGTGGATTGAGTACGAGGAAGGAACAATATGATAGAGGCCTCTCCATCTTGAACGAACTAGAAAATGTTTGCTTATTGGAAAATCATTGGGGGCAGGTGAAGATGCACGATTTAATTAGAGACATGGCATTACTCATCATGAGTGCGACTTCCATTGTAAAAGCAGGAAAGTGGTTGAGGAGAATTCCGCCTGAGGAATATTGGACGGATGTTTTGGAGAAAGTTTCTCTAATGGAAAATAACATTAGAGAATTTCCATTGAACTTCTCACCAAGTTGCCCTAAGCTATCAACACTTCTATTGGATTATGGCTTGTCACGTGATTCGGTCATCCCTGATTGTTTCTTTGAAAAATTATGGGGGCTGAAGGTTCTAAATTTGAGTGGATATAATATGTCGGAACTTCCAAATTCCATGTCAGACTTGGTAAACTTGAGAGCACTATTGCTAAGAGATTGTAGGGAATTGCGCCGTATTCCTTATCTAGGGAAGCTCACGTCTTTAAGAAAGTTGGACGCTAGTGGCTGTGAGAGTCTGGAAGTGCTCGAGGGCTTGGAAATGTTGGTGAACTTGAGATACCTTGACCTTACCGAAACAAGTATTGAGAGATTGCCCAAAGGAACACTGGACCATTTGCTAAACTTGCAATGTCTTGAAGTTTCAGCGGTAAATGAAGAAGACATTACAAAATTGGGGGCATTGGAGACAGTCGGATGCTACCCTCAAAATGCGGATGATTTCAACAAGTGTGTGAGGGTTATTGAGCAGAGTGATAACCCTCGCTATTACAACCTCATCGTGAATCTAGGAATCTCAGAGTTTGTTGCGGAAGTAAGTGATGATGCTCGATTTGGGAATCTGGAGAGGAGTGTCAAAATTGAGGAGTGGGGTCATGCTATTGTGAGCGTGGGAGGGGAATACACCGGCATTTTTATTTTGATTCCCCGAGATGTGCAGACAATGACAATGACAAAATGCAACGGTATAACAAATTTGCCCGGCATGGGTCGGCTTGAATACCTTGAGGGGCCAGAAATAGGAGAACGGATGAACTTAGTGGTGCTCCGTGGAGGACCTGATGAAGTAATCGACATCCATGACTCCCCTGCCACAGCCCCTACCCCTCTCTTCTTCTCAAGCCTTAGGGTTTTGAAAATAGAAGAATGTCCGAAACTGAAGTATCTCTTTGTGCACGATTCTAAATCCAACCTTCCGCATCTACAAAAGATTGAAATATCTGATTGTGAGGAAATGGTGGGGATAATAGCAGCAGTTACATCCCCACCACCACATCTGCTCCCATTTTTCCCAAGTCTGGAAGAGATTTCTGTTGACTGCTGTGATAAAATGAAGAGAGTGGTGGAATCCGAGTGGATGCCCCACTTCCCTAATCTGAGAATAATTAAAGTACTTGGTTGTGGCAAGATGGAGGAGATAATCGGAGATCCTCCCCCATGCTTGCCAGTTGAAGAGATTTCTCTCAAATTTCTTGACGTAGATGAATGTGATAACATGAGAAAGCTGTTTTCACATGAGTGGCTGCTCCATCTTCGAAATCTTCAAAGTATTGAGGTTACATGGTGTGTAGGAATGGTGGAGATGATAAGCGGAGCGGGACAAGGCCAAGAAGGAAGCACAATGACTCCTGTAAACAACATCCCTTCATCCTTCCAGCCTTCAATTTCTCTCCCGAAGCTGGAGCGGTTGGAGCTATACATTCTACCCCAGCTGAAGAGCATATGCAAAGTCCCAATAAGCTGCGATTCCATGAAAGAATTGGTAGTTGACGATTGTCCAGAACTGAAGGAGATTCCTTTGCGACTGCAATTGTGTGGAATTGAGGAGCTTCCGCATGTTTATGTGGAACATGAGGAAAAGTGGAAGACGCTAATGTGGGATCATCCGAATGCTCAGGCTATTCTTCAACCTTATCTCCGAAATGGGAAACATGCTAAATATCCTTTTTGGTGGGAGGGGACGAGTCCTCCAAATGCTATAGGTTAATGAGTTTAAAATTGATATACAATTGCTTCACTTCTTAAAAGTCCTCATAAAGGTGTAGCTTTTCTGTCTCTATAGTCATGCAGCTCTAACATGGCCTTTTTGCAGAATTGGACGCCAGAGAAAGGTTATCCCATGACTCTGCTCTTGAAGAAAGCCCTGCTGCTCGGCCATGCTTTCCTGCAAAGTTGACTCAAGTTTCCATATGAATTTGACTTTTTTCGTGTGGCCATGCTTTGTGTATTTTGAATGCAGTCGCATGTTTTATTGACTACTGGAAATGAGTCGATCTGGTCGACATTTCAGGTTAGTCCAAAAAACAATGGATCTGAATATTTGGGAAGCCAAGGGACTAGCAGAGTCTGTTTCCTATCTTGTCTTATAACTGAAAGGACAATTTATTATTATGGATTGATCTTCCTGGAATATTAGCCTTCTAAGAAAAGAGAGAATTTTGGGCAGCACTAACTTTAATCTTTTTGCGTTTAGAAAGAATTTCATATATGATATTTGCTCTAACTTGTTGATCGAAAATGTTGTGCCACATACGCGGCTTTGCTCTTTTGGATCAGAGCAACATGACCCAGATTAAACTGTTTTGACATTAAACTTTCAGGAATAGAATATTGATCTGCTTAGTAGTTGTATCATATCTGGAAATGTAGGCTGGGAAGTTTTCTTTTCGCCCTTTGTTGTCAAAATTCACCTCAGCCCTAGTTTGAGTTAAATGTGTAAAAAGATGAAGAAGAAAGAATTGCACAGCTATTGCCCCTCTTTTGACGCCTCATAGTCATGGATAGATGGAGAACTCTACAGCTTCAGCTCAAGTTGCTGAAAGATCAGAGCAGTTACCACTGGCAAGTCAATGGCAAAAAGGCCAGCTTATTGGACGTGGCACTTTCGGAAGTGTTTACATTACAAGCAACCAGTAAGTTAGCTCTGGGAAACTTCGACATGTTCCATTTTTTTAGATATCCAGTCAGCTAAACTTTGACATTTTAAGTGACAAAGAAACCAGATGTCTATGTGCATTAAAGGAGTTTGAGCCATTGCCTAATGATCCAACTTCAGCTGAGTGCATGAGGCAGTTATAGCAGGTAGTATTTTTGTTATGCTTTGGGATCCAATCTATCCTCCATTTGATCCAAATATGCTGGGGAAATTTTCTTTGATCAGTTCCAGGTGATCGATTGCTTTGCTACTACAGGAAATTCAGGTACTTAGCCAGCTTAGACATCCGAACATTCTGCAATATTGTGGCAGTGAAATTGTGAGTCAACTTTCCACGGCATCTACACATCCTAGCTCAACGGGCATCCGTAATTTGACTCACCAAAATTTCAACATATTCATACATACTCGGGTTGAGGATTGGATTAACATATATCCAGAATATGCACATCACGGTTCGATGGACAAGTATACCCAGGAGCATCTTGGGATCCTGACAGAATCGGTTGTCCACACTTTTACCTGCCATATTGTGACTGGATTGGCTTCACTGCATGTTAACAACTCCATATAGGGTAATTCTAAACCATTGATCAAGCATCATGAGATGACTTGCATATTGGATTAGGACGACTGGACCTTCTTTTTTGTGCCTATAGACCTGTCAAAACTCTTTGGTTTGCGTAGGGAACTAAAGGGAGCTAATTTATTTGTGGATGCATCTGGGATATTCAAACTTGCTGACTTTGGGATTGCTAAACATGTGAGTTTCCACCTCTTCACTGCAAGACTACTGAGTGCATGTAGAAATTCCTTGCTGATCTGTGGTGCATTCGAATGTGAAGTCAGGGACCCTGGGTGACTGTGCACTTCTCATTATTGGTTTGTGGCATTTTATCTGTGCAAAAACTATTACAGAGGATAAAATGTTATTGAGTAATTTTCTTCACTTTTTTTCCCATTGTTTCGGTTAAAGTTACTATGTTGCAAACAGGAAAAGATTTCTTGCTGTAAATAGATGCCAGAACTTAATGAGAGTTCTTTCCTTTTTTACTGGTTTCTAAAAAGTTACTCAGAGTGGTAGTCAAATAGAATGCAATACCTTTGGCGAAAATTTGCGGTGTTGTTTTTGCTGCTCCTCTGCATTCCAAAAGATTGATCGAATTTAGTTAGAGTAAAGAAGGGCCTCCTTCCTAACATGGGCTATAAATAAAAGTATATTGGTCCACAGAATGGAATTCTGGACTGTAGCCAAGGTATCGTTGCTCTCTTTTTGAGTTCTCAAGCATTTGCTGAAATCATGTTGTTGATTGCTTCATGGTCTTTTTTTCTCAGTAATGAGCTAACATAAGTTGAAAGTGGTTGATTCAGTTATCGATCTGATGTATCTTTGTCTATAAAAAAATGTTGCTATTTTATCCAGTGTTCCATGAACATACCAAATAGTCTTCCGCTTTACTAATGCTGTACCATTTCTTAGCTAACTGGACAAGCAGCTTACTGCTCTTTGAAGGGAAGTCTAAATTGGATGGCTCCAGAGGTACTCTACTTTTGTGAACGTTAATGCTACATTCTTTTTTTGTCATGGCGGAATGATGGAATAATATATCCTGCAGCTCATACAGTCCTTGGTGGCGAATAATTACAGCACGGATCTCGATCGTACTGCTGACATGTGGAGTTTGGGACATACTATTACCAAAATGATAACTGGGAAACCTCCTTGGAGTGAGTGTGAGCAGGTAAGTCCACTGCATCGCGTTATCATTTTCTCTGTTGGTCCTTCCAAGGAATACGCTTCCAACCAAATCATTGTCACCATTTTCTTTTGGAAGTTTGGGACTATGCGTATTACCATTTGGTAATGATCAGTGTCATGAGTTTCTGTTTAAGGTTGAATCATTAATGCAGGCTCAAGCTATATTTAAGGTGATAGCGAAGTTCTTTAGCAATACCTAAGACATTATCTGCTGAGGGAAAGGATTTACTGCAGTGCTGCTTTCGAAGACAGCCTACCGAGAGGCCTTTAGCAGCTATGCTACTTGAGCATGCTTTCCTGCAAATTTGAAGTTATTCAATTGCCATACCTTGTTGCAAATGGATGTTGTTCTGTAAAGTTCCATATTTACTAAACCAGAAGGATCACAAGGTCCGTAGATGTGATGAAGTACATGTACATCAATGAAATCAGATGCATGTTCCTCTCGCATGGTTTGACCGTCCTACGATCTAGGCAATTTGACAGTGTTGCTTAATCTTAACGTTTTACTACGGAGTGCATTCTTATCATAAACATTTTGCGAAGTACATTTATTCATCAAAATTGAATGGTATTGATGGCTCCAAATAAGTAACAGATCAACAAAACAAAAGCAAGAAAACCCAAGGAAAAAAGAAAAAGAAAATCGAAGTGATAGTGCATCAAAATTCCTGAAATAATTTTGGAAGCAAATACTCCGTCGGCTTGGTGGAAGGAACATTGGCAGGTTCGGCAAACTTGCAATATCTTTAGGAGTGGGGAAGTGATTGGAGAAGTATAAAAGTTATGGGCATTGGGGGCTCTTGATTCATCCTTCAAGAATGTCATTAATCTCAACAAATACATGAGATTTCTCATCACCATCACCAAGTTCCGGTGAATCAAGAAGAGCCATTGCGTGTCTTCCTGCTAATGTAAATGATGATGATCCAAGATTTGCGACTTCCGAAAGGAGAATCGACGTTGATTGTTGCGATTGTGCTCTTGTTAGGGCAGTAGGGAAAAGTCTTTTCCCTGATGCTCCCAAGTGATGTTGCAAGTTTGCCGGATTTTCCCCTTAGGGTTGTCATTTCCTGGAACATCTTTAGAATGATTTTGCATATTGTGTCTATACAATGCAAATAGCTGATGAAATTTGTTAAAAATTATCTCTTACCATTCGTTCACGAGATCTTAATGGGCCTTATATGTATATAATTTACCTTCACTTGTTCAAAATTTTTAGGTCGGACTTTCTCTTATGTGCAAATAGTAATTTCTACGTGAAATGCAGAGTAAACATACTTTTTTTTTTTTTTTTTTATTAAAGTGATTCCTCCACCCTAATGCTTATCGAAAATATATGACGTGAATGATATAAAGTGTAGCAGAAAAAGAAACTCCTAGAAATTTTGCAAAGTCGGGGCCGCAACTCAGACCGGGCGATGTCTCTTTGCTGCATTGGATTCTCTCTTCGTTTTCATTTTCTTTTGTTTTTTTCCTCAATTTTCAACCAACGTCCTAACCTTAAGGCGCCTTTTCTCTTTTGTCCTTTATCCCTCCCCATTTTCTTTCGTACAACTCGCTCTTCTTTTCCTGCTTGTTTTCTTCTTCTTTTTGTGTTCTCTGCCCAAACCCTTAATGAAGACTATTAGTGTTTGGTTTTCCAAAGTGTAGCATTATTGAGCACCATCATCGACCCATCAAGTTCCCTAAGCTCAGTCATCAATTAACTAACTATTCTTGTTTAATAGGAGCTGCACCAACGTGGCAAGAAAAAAATCATTTGGGTTAATACTCAGAAAAACCTCAAACTGATACATATATAACAAATTTACCATAAACTAATTTTTTTTATCATGAAAATCTTAAAATAGTACATATATGACAAATGTTCCCAAATGATCACAAAAACCTCAAACTGGTACATTTATCATAAATTTACCTTAAACTAATTTGTTGGATCGTCAAAAACCCCAAACAAATATATCTTTTATTAAATTAGATTAATACCACAAAAAATCACAAAAATTATACAATTGTGACATACAAAGAGCAAATCCTAAACTGGCGTGTCATCAAACTTAGCAATTTGATAATAAAATTTAACGGAAATTAATAGAGGATAAATTTGTCAAAAATATATCAGTTTGGGGTTTTAGTGGTTAAAAAATTAATTCAGGGAAATTGTCATATGTGTATTGATTTGAAATTTTTCAAGGTATTAACCCTAAATAAAAACTCAGGCAAGAACTCATTGGTTTTCAAGACTCGGTCATAAAAATTGAGGAAAAGAAACTATGAGTATGTGCTGGATTTTTCTCCGCTGCCGTGTCCTTTTTGACCCACTTTTGACCTAGAATTCGACCATTTCCAGCTCCCCCTTACTGTTCCTTTTGTGTGTTTTCACACTGCTAATTTCCTTCATTCACACACAAAGGAACGTCGTGTTGAAAGTGGCCTCCTTTCAGCCAACCAGGAGGAGGGAACGGAAAGGACTTTACTTCGAAAAGCGGGCACATCCAAAACTCTCATAAGAATTCCCATTTAAATTCACCTAGGGAAATTCAGAGTCGGGTTGTGTAATAGATTAGTTCACAAGAATTACGCCCTTATTAGGAGTAGTGCAATCACTAGAATGTTAGATTACAAATGGATTTTATTATGGGTTAAATTATCGGTGTTTTTTATTGTTAATTTTTATGAAGATGCAACTGAAATCTTTAAACTCATAACAGTAATTTAACTTAAAAATTACTGAGTTATTATAGTGCTTAAATCATTCTTGTGACAATTTCTTTTCTTTTGATCTAAAGATCCAAACTACATATGAAACGAGTCTCATGATTGGGAAAACACGAATTTAGCATATTATGCATTGCTCCTAAATATTTTTATGTGGATGCCAAATAACAAGTACATGTATAAGTTCATGCAACTAGGATTTAGTGCATTGACAATGCAAAAAATTGAGAGAGAATAGGAAGTGATTGTGTGCACTTTTGAAACTCTATTAGTGTACATTCATGTAGTTTTTCCTCGTCAAAATATACTGATTTTTAACTTTCACTAAAATGTTGCACATTAAGTCGGGTATGCAGCTCAGCTTACCCTGATTGTTTGGCTTATCCAAGACATCAAGACTTAGCTCCCGAGGAAGAGGCCTCAAGGCAAGTGCATGTATAACAAAACCAGGAGCGGGACGTCAATGTCATTCGTGAGATTGACAGCTCAATTTGAGCATATAAAGCAGCTGGATAATAATAATAATAATAATAATAATAATAATAATCTGGTCAAGTTTGAATGCATGATGTCATGGGTATACCAAATGGTAAGGTCCTTTGGCAGTTTCTTTTTAATGAATTAACTAATGGGCCCGAACTTGTAGCATTCATGGTTTGTCCAGAATTTCACTGAGACTGCAAGGCAATTGCCACCACACGGGTATCGCTGGAAAGTCTAAACGCTGTTACTGTTGCTGATACGCAACCAAGTAAAGAAGCGAGTGTCTTGTTGGGCAATTTTCGTTTCCTGTGAAGTGATCTCCAAGCCATGTAAAGGCCCACACGACACCTGCTCTCCCCTACTATTCATTCTCTTCTTTCGCTGCATGAACTTTGATTCATTTCAGGGGGCCTATCAAATTGCAAAACCTTTACTTGAAAGAGGAAGGAACATATGATGGGCAAATCATCATCATCCAAGTGGTGGATGCTACGAAGGAACTTGACGAGTGCGGTGAAGACGATAAAGGACATGCTAATTCGCAGATGACGAAGAGTAACCGCTCCAGTTGTTAGCGGAACCCATAAAAGGCGATGGTTGTGGCGTAGTCGTACTTCATTGGGCTTGCGACACCCCATTAAAGGGGCAAATCGAAATGAGAGTAGTTCAGAATCAGATGGAGCACGAGAACGTGTGACAATGGTATCTTTCCCTTGTGATGGTATCGGTCACAAATGATGCATATGGAAATGATTGCGAAGGGGACGATGTCGATGGGAAGGCGGAGAATTTCACTGCAAATTTCCGGCGTCAACTTCAGATGGAAAGGCAGGTTTCTTTGGAGCTACACTACTCACGACGGAAAAGTTTCTCTTAAGTTGAAAAGACAGGATTGGTTGTGCTCCTCTTTAATTTTATGGCTTCTGCATATTCGAATCTTGATGTTTTTTTTTTTTTTTTTTGGTAAAGTTGATGTTTTTGACAATCAACATTGAGACTAATTTACATTTTTTCCTTCTTTTGAGTTTTGAGTCTGAAGCATCCTGATAGAGAGCCCATAGTTAAACTACTATAAGTCATGTCGATGAATGTAGTGAATGAAGATAAAGAGGCCTATTCGTATCAAAGAAGGTATTGGTAGTGACACGTTAAATGCAGATCTCCTAGATTTTTACAGCGTTGGATACGCTTCCATTTTCTTCAAGAATTATGAAGATCGTCATTGCATTAAAAATGCTACTATAAGAAAAACGACATCACACTGCGCTCAGCAACAGTGTCAAATTGTTGATAAGGTTCAATCAAATTTATTGAAGTCTGCATCCAAAGCCCAATTGAGTTACTTGCCAAAGGGCCAAGGCTTTATAGGTAATCAAGAGAAACCAAAAGATTGATCAAAACACGAAACTTCGACACATGTTTATTTCTTTTCCTTTTGCCAACTCCACTACCATTTCCGAAACTTCTTTCTTTCGAATGAATCATTACGAGGAAGCAAGATAACTAGAGACGAAGAAAAACACTCAATATTGCTGATGATTTGACTTTGTCGCCTGCTTATTTGTTTTTAATTTTATTCTTCGAGAAAATTACCAAATTTTTTTTAAACTTATTGTAATTATACAAATTTAATTTTAAATTTAATTTCTTGTCCAATTGAGTTCTAAACTTTTTGAAATTGTGCCAGATTAGTTCCTCCGATCAAAATTGACCAACCGGTGTTGGCGACAATTTTTAATAATAGTTTATTTTTTCAATTATTTTATTAATTTTTATCTTTCTCTTCCTTTTTTTCTCTTCCTTCCTCCTTCCTCGTCCCCCTTCTTCCTTTGGCTCCGATGATTGACCAGAGGGGAGGGCTGGCTAGTAGCTAGCTAGAGCCATTGGCAAGGTAAGCCCTCACTAGCCCCTGCTAGCCCTCGCTAGATCTAGTGAGGACTTGCCTCGCCAGACCCAACGATGGCGAAGGCAAGTTTGTTTAGCCAATTTGGCGATTAGCTAGCCCTCCCCTTTGGTCGGTTGTTGGTGCCAAAAGAAGGAGGAGGGAGGAGGAAAAAAGAAAGATAAAAAAGATAAAAAAAATAATAAAAAATCAAAATAAAAGTTATTAAAAAAATTGTCATTGGTGGCCAGTCAATGCCAGTCGGCCAATTTTGGCCAGAGGGACTGAACTAGCACAATTTCAAAAGGTTTATGGGTCAATTAACTAAAAAAATAAATTTAGGACTAAATTGACACAATTAAAATTGGTTTAGGACTTTTTTAGTAATTTTCCCCTAATTCTTTAGTAATCTCAGGTGCTGTACCCGCCCTATGAATAAACACACGATTAAGATGCTCTCAGCTGCCACTCATTCTTTTCCATAAATTTCGGTTCATTCTTTGGCCCATCAAAAGCAAAGCAAAAAGAACGAAGAACGAGCGAATGTTTGTCACAGGCATATCCAAATTCATGTCTTACTGGTTTTAAAAGGAGAGCGTGCTTCACTTCACCGGGCTTGCAAGGCTGTACTGAAGACTGCTGACTGGAACCTGAGAAGTTCAGAATCACATCAAGCACTTGAATGAACGACTTACAACCATGTTAGCTTTCTATTATACTGATTGCCCCAGCGATGAATATGAAGATGATGATGATGGTGGTTATGTGATTTCCATGGGAGGGCTGAGACTAAAATTCTGGGGTCGACTTAGCATGGAAATATATGCTTCTTTGGGGCTATTTCACGTCCAGAATTGTATTTAGCGTGGTCTCTTTATAAATTCAACCCTTGCGATGTTTTAACCATGATCTGCCCGAAGTGCTAATCAATAAGCAGACTACTTGGGGGTGTTTCTGAGTGTGTGTGTCTTCATTTTAGATGAGAAGTTTAAGGAAGGTTGTCATTGTCAATCAAATGCGAGGATACCGTGGAATAATAGTAAAAGGGGCTCATGAGTTGATACGGCGGAAATGCGTCATGTTTGATTGATAACGTATCATAGAGAAATTCTCTCCAAGGGATATTCAGGGCATCTCCTATCAAAAACTATCGTTCACAATAAAAAATAGTGCATACTATTTGTCTGTTAGCAGCTTAAACACCTATATTCTAACACAGAAAAGGAAAAGAAAACAACGAAAGCTTGACCAATGTCAAAACTCTAGTCATCAAGAGCAATGCAGTCAAGTGCATTCCTCGAAACTTCTCTAAATGGGTGTCCACATGAGTGATAGAGATATGCTTCAGAAGTCATAATCTCCCCTCGTACACTGCAGTCAAGTAATTGTCAGGGAACGAGACCCTTGAGCATGGCCCCAAAAAGAGTGGCTTTGTCATGATTCAAAACTATTACCACGCTTTTTGAGGTGCCGGATGGTGCTTTGGTTTAATCATCTCAAGTGGTGCTCTATGGCACTATTAATGTACATTGAAGGATGAAAAGTGCCAAAAGAAGGTTCATCCCATGGTCCACAGCATTATTAATGTATCCACCAAACGTGGATTCATCAGCTGCTTCGTTGTCCGGTTCCAACTGAGACATCAGAGATGAACATCTATTAGCTGGTGCTGTTCCTATTTCCTAACGCATTCCCACTTGACTTCATTGAGGGATTTCTAATTGCAAGTCAAGGGATCAGTTGATTTCTGGCCCTATAAAATTGACTTTATGCAGATTCGATGCTCTAAACCTACGAGAAAACACTTCACTCAATGATGAAAAGTTTTATGGGCAGATCAAAATGGTTGGAACTAACGATGCACTTGAGGAGGGTCACCTTTACTGGTGCTCGCACCGGTGTATGGGGTCGGTGGTCTTGGTCTACCAAGAACAGTTGTACTCCACTGCACCATCGGATCCAAGATCTAAAGGCAAAGAAGAAGGAGAAGGAGAAGAAGGAGGAGGAGGAGCAGAAGAAGAAGAAGAAGAAGAAGAAGAAGAAGAAGAAGAAAATGAAGCAGCAGCAGAAGAAGAATTCTTTTCCAATGCACGAAGGTGGTGACACAATGGGCATCATTTACATAATCAGCTTAATTAAATTGATTATAGAATGTTGCATTTCCCTCGCTCCATTGTTCTTATAGATCCTGTTCTTCACCCATTCAAAGAAGCAATATCATATCATGAAATGAGAATGAAATTCCATCTCAACTCTTCACACTTGCACTTCCCAGGCATTAGCCCTTCTATTTTACACTTAAATTGTCTTCGAGAGTCCCTGGATGGTATGGTGTTGCGGTGCACTCAGCTGCTTTCTTCCCACCCTTATTTTGATATGCAGGATTTTATTTCAGTAGGCATGAGGACACGCTACGCGAGACTTTCTACAATTTCCGTAGAGCAAGGACTTCGTCTTACTTTCAAGCCGTCCCCTTTTCTTTGGATAGATAGTCAAAGACTTCTCAAATCTCTATTACAATGAACTATTACTAGGCTACACTCAATGTCACTTATATGATATATGTAAGAATTGTTGGAATATCCCAATTGAGCTCAACTATGGCATATATCCACGACAAAACCAAGATCAACAGAACCATGCAGGAGTCATCTGGAGCTTCAACATAACTGTATCAACAGAAATGAAAAGTAGTGGACATAGTAAACAAGTTACTGAAGGATAACTCTCTCTGATGTTAACTTCGCAGATCATGAATATAATCGGCCATGATTGGTGCTGGACATTCGCATGCAGATGATCACCAGCAACCTCATGAGCATGTGCTCGCTCGTTCTTAATTCTGATCTCATAACACTGTCAAGTTCTTGCCAGTCAGTTCCCTATTTTGACTTCTTTTTGTATGGATGAGAAGGTTCAACTTAGAGGATGGCAGTACGGGGACTGGAGGCATTAGCATGTTGGGGCCTTTCTGCACTGGTTGTATTTGTGTAGTAGTTGTGTAATTCACACAAAGGACGGATATTTCATCTCAGGCACATTTCTTCTCCTAAAGAGATCTACCCAAAATATGTTGTACTGCCCCGAATAATTTAGTTTTTTTTTTTTTTTTTTTCATTTATGGCTTTTCAATTGAGAATGCAAAAAGAGTATTTGGTTGATCTATCAACCAGGTCAAATAGAAGGGTTTTTTTTTTTTTTTTTTTTTTTTTCTGATTAACGTCTATAAGTTTCAACTTCATGTAAGTCTGTCCTAAAAAGAAGTGGTATGCGAATATACAATGATGAGATTCGCCAGCCGCGTTCAAGGCCAAGTAAATGAGATTCGAACGAACTTGGACATGCAGCTCAGTTCACACTGTGTGGCTTAACCAATACATCAGGAGTCGAGACTTAGCTCCCAAGCAAGAGGCCTCAAGTCACATGCGTTTCAAACATAACCAGAAGCGTGACGTCAATGTCATTCGTGAGATTGTACGTCATTGTCCTGAACTAGTAGCATTCGTGGTTTTTTCTAGAACTTCACTGCGACTTTCGAGGCAATTGCCACTACAGTCGGTTGTTGCTTTCTGACACGCAACCAAGTAAAAGCGGCGAGTGTCTTGTCGGGCAATTCTCGTTTCGTGTGAAAGTTTTCTTCGAGCCCTATAAATACCCTTATTGTGACGCCTGCTATCCCATACAATTCGTTCTCTTCTTTCGCTGCATAAACTTCGACTCACTCCCAGGGCCTATTAAAAGGAAAAGCTTTACTTGAAGGAGGAAGAAACGTATAACAATGGGCACATCATCATACAAGTGGTGGGTTCTACGAAGGAACTTGAAGAGGGCAGTCAAGAAGATAAAGGACATGCTGATTCGCAGATGGCGAAGAATAACCAATTCAGTTGCTAGTGGTGCTCATAGAAGGCGTTGGTTGCGGCGTAGTCGAACTTCACCAGGCAGGCGACACCACATTGAAGAGGCAGATTGGAAAGAGAGTAGTTCAGAATCAGATGGAGCACTAGAACGTGCAAAGATGGTATCTTTCCATTGCGATGGCAGCGGTCACAGCAACCCATATGAATGTGATTGCGAAGAGGATGATATCGATGGGAGGGCAGAGAATTTCATTGCGAATTTCCGGCTTCGACTTCAGATGGAAAGGCGGGTCTCTTTGGAGCTACGCTACTCACAACGGAATAGTTTCTACTAAGTTGAAGAGACGGGATTGGTTGTGCTCCTATTTAATTTTATGTTTTCTGTATATTCGAGTCAGAATGTTTTTGACGATCAAAATTGAGACTGATTTATATTTTTTTTTCCTTCTTTTGAGCTCTGAGTTTGAATTATCCTGATAATGAGCCCATAGTTAAGCTTCTATAAGTTATGTCGATAAATGTAGTGAATGAAGAAGACGCGTATTCGCAACAAAAAAGCGTTGATAGTGACATATTAAAGGCACATCTCCTAGACTTTTACAGCATCAGGTACGCTTTCATTTTCTTGAAGAACTAAGAAAATCATCATCCGATGTTAAGGACATGGCGCTGTGCTTAACGGCAATGTTGGTAATAAGGTTGAATCAAATCCATTGAAATCTACATTCAAAGCCCGACCAAAATTATTTGCCTAAGGGCCAACAATCTATTTAAATCAAGAGACTTCAGAGATTCATCTACACATGAAACTTGACAAATATGTAATTTTTCCCTTTTTCGCCAACTCTACTACCATTTCCAAGACTTCTCTCTTTCAAAAAAATCAGAACAAGGAAGCAAGATAACTACAGATACAGGAAAAAAAGAAAAAGAAAAAAGAGGACCTAATATTGCTGAGAATTCAGCCTATGTATGTATAATAACGACTAAGATGTTCTCAGCCGCCACTCATTATTGCGCATAAATGTCGGCTCATTCAAAGGGCCATCAAAAGCAAAGCAAATAAAAGAAAAAAATCTTCACTTTTGAGGGGGGAGGATACAAAGGAAGGGCAAAAGAGGGCACTTGAAGAATGAAGTGGATAAGGCACAAATCATAAGAACTGACGGATGTTTGTCATCATAGGAATATCCAAATTCATGTCTTACTGGTTTTGAAAAAAAGAGGGTATCTCACTTATTTGGGCTTGCAAGGCTATACTGAAATTTGAGTAATTGGAATCAGATCGAGCACTTAAATCATAAATGTACAAGTATGTTAGCTTTCTATTATATTGATTGCCCCTACGATTAATATGAAAATGATGATGATGATGATGATATCCATGGGGGCACAGAGACTTTTATCGCAAAAGTTTGGGTATTAACTTGGCATGGAAAATTAGGCTTCTTAAGGGCTAATTTACATACCTTGTGACAAATCATAATTAGCATGCTGTCTTTCAATGGAACCTTGCAATGTTTTAATCATGATCCACCCAAAATGCTTATGATACTTGGAGGTGTAAAAAAGGAGCTCCTGGGGAAAAGTGTAAAAAAAGTCATAAACATATTACAATAATATAAATTTAGTCTCGAACCTTTTATTGATGCTAGTTTAATCATAAAAACTTTGACTTGATGTCAATTTTTTCTTGATTTTTTTGACCTAGTATCAATTTAGTTATTTTAGCTAATTTTGGCTAGATTTTGCTGATAATGCCAGTTAACTTATGTGACATAACCAGCATTGATGTGGATAATTTTTACTAATATTTTAATATGTATATATATTTTTCCTTTATTCTTTATTCCTCTTCTTTCTTTCTTTTTTTTTTTTTCTTTTTTCTCTTTCCCTTTCCTTCCTTCTTCCTCTAGTCGATTGTCGGACGGTAATCGGCTAGAGGCGAGGGCCAACGAAGTCGACCACATTAGCGTTGACATGCCACGTAAGCCAATTGACTTGCCAACGAGCAGTATAAGTTGAAATATAGCGCGAAAAGAAGTTCATCCCGTTGTCCACAGCAGCGTTATCAACGAACCGTGACAGGGCTTCAAATCCTAGGCTTTCTTCTTTATCCTGCTCCAAAGAAGCTAGAACTGAAGCATACAAATTCACCGCTGCGGTGACCGTCTCCTTGAAGGATTTTGATGAACAGAACAATGAATGGAAGCGAGAGGAAGAAATGATACAGAGAGTAAAGTCGTATATCATTCAAATGAGTGCTCTGTTTACAATGAAAAATGCTTCGCACTTCTTGCTCTTCTCTTATAAGCTTTTATATATGCTGAAGAGCTTCAACTGAATGAAACTAACTAGCTTAACAGCACTAACGAACTAATTGAAGTAAAGAACAGAGTTTGACTTTACAAATTGAAAATTGAAAACTGATTTCTCAAAGGTAAATCAATTTTACGAAATCTGTAATCTCTGTTGTTAACTTCTTTGTTTTCATCAGCTTTCTTATTGCTGCTATTGAACTCACTTTCACCTTCTTTCTTTCCTCTGTTCTTGAAGTCTTCTTTCTTCTTTCCTCTGTTTCTATCAGCACCCATATCTTGTGTTATACTCTTAACATCCCCCCTCAAATTGGTAAGAGGTAGTATACCGATACCCAATTTGATCCGTAGAATAGAATGTGTGAGCCGTGTTAAGGCTTTAGTGAAAATGTCAGCAAGTTGACATTTGCTCGGAACATATTGAACTCGAAGAGAACCAGAAGAAACTTTTTCACGAACAAAGTGAAAGTCGACTTCAATATGTTTGGTGCGAGCATGGAGAACGGGATTTGCTGTGAGTGAGATAGCGGATCGATTGTCACGTAAGAGAAGAGTTGGAGAATGCAAAGGTTGGCCAATATCACGGAGAACAAAACTAATCCAAGTTAGATCAGCCGTAGCCGAGGCAAGTGCTCTGTATTCGGCTTCGTGGAGGAGCGAGAGACAGAGATTGTTTCTTAGCTGCCCATGAAATGAGATTTGATCCAAGAAAGGTACAAGAACTAGCTTGTTGATCGTCTGGTCTCAACACCAGCCTAGTCTCGCATCGGAGAAGCCATATAAATGCATAGAGTGTGGGAACGAATGAAGAGGCCAAGATGAATTGTGCCTTTAACATACCGAAGGACCCTTTTTAACCGATGAAGATCGCCTACAGTAGGCTGTTGCATTTTCTAGCATAATAGATTTGTGGCAAAAGCAAGATCAGGATGTGTTATAGTCAAATATTGTAATCCACCAACTAAACTTCGATATTCAACTGGATTGGAGAAGGGTGTGATCGATTTTAAGGATAACTGCTGCGGGGACAAGGGAGTGGAGATTGGTTTACAATCGACCATGTGTGCTCGTTTGAGTAAGTCAAGAGCATATTTAGTTTGACACAAAAACAGTTACGTAGTGGTACGTTTTGCTTCAAGTCCTAAGAAGTAGTGAAGATGGCCAAGGTCTTTCATATGAAATTGAAGGCTGAGAGAATGAATCAAAGTATGTAGTAATGTCTCTGAGCTGCCAGTCAAGATAATGTCGTCCACTTATAATAGCAGCAGGACTATTTCTTGGCCATTTCTCAATATAAAAAGAGATGGATCTGTGGTACTACGAGAAAAGCCAACTTCAAGGAGGAAATTGCTGAACTTATCGAACCGGCACGCGGTGCTTGGTGAAGCCCATAAAGGGACTTCTTAAGAAGACAGACATGCTGGGATTTGTGTGGATGAACAAAGCCAGGAGGCTGCTCCATATATACTGTTTCATTCAAGTTGCCATGAAGAAATGCATTTTTCACATCGAGTTGATGGATCGACCAATTATGTACTATTGCAACTGAGAGCACAATGCGGATAGTGGCATGCTTGACAACAGGGCTAAATGTTTCTGTAAAATCCACTCCTTCCCGCGATGAAAGCCCTTGGCTACTAACCGAGCCTTTAGACGATCAAGACTGCCATATCCGTGCAAGTTTTGTCTTGTATACCCACTTGCAGCCAATAACATTCATCTGACTAGTGCGAGGAACTAGTATCCAAGTATGATTTTCATCTAATGCATCCATTTCATCTTTTATGGCTCTATACCAGCCTTGATATGCTAGAGCAGATTTAAGTGAGCGTGGCTCAGGAGGCACTTGATATTCAGCTAAGCAGGCATATCGAGGATTGATCTTTACAATGCCAGATTTGGATCTAGTTTGCATAGGATGAGTAGATGATATGTGTGATGAGATAATTGGAGAAGAAGAAGTTCGAGCAATAGCAGGATCACCTGGTGATTTAGTGGTGGAGATAGGAGCTCCTGATTCTACAGAATTGGTTCGAGACAAATGTCCCAAAGAAGAGGTTGAGGAGGATGCTGAATTTAAAGAATCAGCAGATGTTATGGGCAATGGAGATGAATGAGAGGATGAAGACAAGGTTGAAGGTGATTCTGAACTAGGAGAGTCCTGTAAATGAGCTGTAGTGATGATGTTGTTGTTTTGTAAATGGCTTGTATGTTCAGATAATGTGGATTGTTTGCCTTCTTCATTTGGAGAATTGAAGAATTGAGCTTCCTTTGTCCACAGTTGATATAGTTTTGTATGATGAGGATAGTCTGTTGTCAGTTTCTGAGTAAATGGAAAGAAACTTTCATCAAATACAACATGACGACTTATGTATATATGACCAGTGGTGGGAATAAGGCACCGATATCCCTTATGGCGATCATTGTAACCTAAGAATACACAAGTAAGAGATCTTGGATCAAACTTGTTTTGTGCATAGGGTCTGAGACATGGATAGCATGCACACCCAAAGATCCTGAGATGATCATAACTTTGTTGTTGCTGATATAGCATAATGTAGGGTGACTTCATTTGTAACTTTGGAGTAGGAAGTAGATTAACAATATAGTTTGCTGTTATAAATGCATCAACCCAAAACTTTAAAGGAAGTCTTGCATGATAAAGCATAGCCAGACCAATCTCAACAATGTGTCGATGTTTTCTTTCAGATATGCCATTATGTTCAGGTGTGTAAGGACAGGACAGACGTTGTTGAATTCCACAATTCTGTAGATGAGACTTGAATTTGTGGCTAATGAATTCTCCTCTACCATCACATTGGAAGACCTTGATTCTACAATCAAACTGATTTTCTACTAACTTCAAACATGAGAAAGACATTATAGAAATCTGACTTCGATTTCAATGGATAAAGCCAGCTAAATCGAGAGAAGTTGTCCACAAAAATCACATAATACTTGAAGTGCTGAAATGAATTAACTGGAGAAGGTCCCGGATGTCACAATGAATTGTTCTAAGGGTCTAGAAGCTACAGTCGATAATGGGAAGGGCGGAGCGGTGCTCTTAGCTATTTTACAACTCTGCATATAGACTATAGCTTTGTATTGCAGTGAATTAACTGCTGATTCTTCATGTACTCCAGGACTTTCAAGTTCGTGTGGGCTAAACGTTGGTGCCACACATCTTCTCCAACTGTCCTGTGTTTTTGAGTGAAAAGGACTTCTGTAACACGAGGGTCTACTCGGTAGAGTCCATTAACTTTCCTTCCGAGCATCTTGATTCTGCTGGATGAGTGGTCCTTTATATATACACCGATTTTGTCAAAGACAAACGAGCAAGGATAGTCATCGGTTAATTTGGGACCGGAAGATTTTCTTAATTTCTGAAACAATTAACACATCATTCAAAGGTAAAGTATCCACTGGTAGGTAGTAAGGCATCACCAATATGCGTAATAGGTAAACATAAGCCATTACCAATCATAATTGTATCATTACCAATGTGTTTAGAGGAATTATGAAGAATACCAGCATTAGCAGTGACGTGAGCTGTTGCGCCAGTGTCTGGATACCATTCACTGCCACCTGGTTCTTCAAGATGCATTGCTGCTAGTGCTGTTGGTATTTCCTCAGCTTGATAAGAGTTGTCGAATCTATACCAACAGTGAAGAGCATCATGTCCAGGACGTTTGCAGATCTGACACTCTAATCGAGTGTTTTCTATCACTTTATTTTCCTGCAGATTTTTGTGAAGGGTTAGATTTGATGAGTTAGAGGGATATGTCTTGATATCTGGATTTCTTTGTGTGGAACCAGCATACGATCTAAAACCTTGACCAGAACCAATGCCGAGATAGTGTTGAATTGCTTGAACTGTTGTTCCCTTGATCATAACTTGGATTATTCTCATCTCGTAGCTTATACTTCTACCGAATATCCATAGTTGCGATATCGATTATTAAATGGACGTCCTCTTCCATAACTTCTCCTCCACGAATATATCCTCTTGGTCCTCCAAAGCGGCGCTTGTTGTGCTGGTTCTCTGTCAAAAACTTCTCTTTGTAGAAGTTCGATTTTCCTTTGGCCATAATATGCTAGATTAGGGACTGAACTGATTTGACGAGTAGTTCTGTAATCTTGCTTCAAATCTTTCCAAGTGTGATATCACCTCATCATATTCTGGTTGTGGTTTTAAGCAATATATTGTGGTCTTAAAATTTCATACTCGGATCCTAAACCTTCCGTAACTCCAAACAATTTTGTTATTTCATCAACGAGTTTCCCTATGGCCTTGAGTTGATCACATATTGACTTGTATTCCCTAAGATATATAGCCAAAGCTCGATCACGTTTCGACATCCTTGCAGCTTTCCCTCTTAACTCAAATTCTCTCGGCCCACGTACTTTTGTGTGAATCGATTAAGTAGTGTACGCAAACTTCAAACGCAAAGATCTAAACCAATTATTAGACTAAGTATGTTCTCTCGAGACAAAGACCACTAATCCACGACGACACAAGTTGATCTGTCTTAATCCAATCATTGTAATCGGGTTTATAACTTCGCACCTGTTCTTCTCCTTTAATTCGCAATGATTTGGCGGTGGTGGACTTTCTCCACTAACAAAACCGACAGATCTTGACTTCTTAAAAACCTATGAAACCGAGCTTGCCAAAGAAGAAAATTATCTTCGGCTAATTTGATGGTAACAAAGTTTGAAATGTTAACATGAATAGGGAATGGATACTTCTGCACCCTTGCTGCCATTCTCACACTCAGATTCTAGAGGATTCTTTATTACTGAAACCAATCCCCTACTGATTTTGCAGAACAGAGAATAGAGTTGTGATTCTATTACTGATGATGATGAGAACTTGATTTAGGAGAAGAAACAACTCACAGTTCTTGTTTAGTATTGAAAATCGATTCGATCCTCAAATGAAGAGTACATACCACCATCAACAACAGAAGACAGCAATCGATGAAGCTTCAATCTGTAGATTCATCATCTTTTCATTGAGAAGAAGGTTGATTCATACTCTCGAAAAACCGCTCCGATACCATGAAGGATTTTGATGAACAGAACAATGAATGGAAGCGAGAGGAAGAGATGATACAGAGAGTAAAGTCATATATCATTCAAATGAGTGCTCTGTTTACAATGAAAAATGCTTCGCACTTCTTGCTCTTCTCTTATCAGCTTTTATATCTCGTTGAAGAGCTTCAACTGAATGAAACTAACTAGCTTAACAAAGCACTAACGAACTAATTGAAGTAAAGAACAGAGTTTGACTTTACAAATTGAAAATTGAAAACTGATTTCTCAAAGGTAAATCAATTTTACGAAATCTGTAATCTCTGTTGTTAACTTCTTTGTTTTCATCAGCTTTCTTAATTCTGCTATTGAACTCACTTTCACCTTCTTTCTTTCCTCTGTTCTTGAAGTCTTCTTCTTCTTTCCTCTGTTTCTATCAGCACCCATATCTTGTGTTATACTCTTAACACTCCTAACACCTTCTTGTTTGTCTTCGTTGGGAAATTTCATTGCAAGTCGAGCGATCAGTCGATTGCGATGTTCTAACTTGACAGCAAACGACACTTCAGGTCAATGAGGAAACATTTTATGAGCGAATCAAAATGGTTGGGGCTAATAAGGTGCTTAAGGAGGGTCACTCTTACTGGTACTAGCAACAATGTAAGGTGTTGGCGGTTTTGCCATTATAAGAGGGGTCGTACTCCACTGCACCGCTGGATTCAGGATCTGAAAGCGAAGGAGAAGCAAAAGAAATAGCAGCGGAACTTGAAGAATTCATTTGAAAAGCTCCAAGGTAATAACATGATGACCATCCATAAGATATTCAGCACAATTGAAGTGATCATGGCATGCTGGGATTTCCTTAATACATTGTCGCAATAGAGCCCGTTGTTCCTTTTAAATTATTCGTGCAAATATATATATATATATATATATATATATATTTTTATCTCTTGTCATCCAACGAAGCATGACAGAAGTTGGTATCTTTGGATTAACTCATTCAAGGTATTGTTCGCTTTGGCTTATCTGATATCAAGTCTCGCGGTCTTATCCTTTAGAATACACATTCTCACTTTCCCAAAAGAGGTCAGTCATCCTAGTAGTTGTCTAATCTAAACACGTTAATTTCAAAATGAAACTTGTTGTGATGTCGAAATGCATCTTTTCACATATATATCTCAGGCATGCTCTCCTCCTCCATTTCTGCTTCATTCGTCATCCTAAAAACTTACTAGGATCCATCCCTTGTCCAAGCCCTCTAGCCCTGGCAATCACTCCCCACCCTCACTTAATTGGATTGTTATAGTTACTATCTCATATCTCCAAACTTTCACAACAAAAGCATTTGCCCTTACAATTTTCATTTATCTTTGAGAGTCTATGCGATGGTGTTCTGGTACATTTTCAGCTACTTCTTACCATCCTTTTCTTGATACTCATGACTTGATTTCAGTAGACAAGAGGATGCCCTACACGACTTTCTACCATCTCTGTGGAGCAAGGACTTCCTCTTGGTTCCGAGCATTTCTTTTTTCTTTAGATAGAAAATCAGAGAGTCCTCAAATCTTGATGACAATAAACTGGTAGTAGGCTACTCATTCTTATCATCTATCCAAGAATTGTTGAAATGCCACGTTAGCTCCATGTAAGGAAAAAATAATAATGAAATCTACATTAGCATTTTCTGTAGGTCAAATTAGGTAAAGAAAAAAAATTTGATTGCACCAATTTGCTGACTCAACTTGCCGGCGAGCCACATTGGCAAGTTTAATGTTATTTTAATGCCATGTCAGCTTTTTCGGCGAGAAATTTTTTTGATGGCACTTAAGTGAGTGATTTTTCAAATTTTTTGATACTTAAGTAAATGCCGTACGAAAATTTTGACACTCTTAGTATTCTTACCCCGCTGAAATCCAAGGCTCTTATGATAGATGTTGCTAGTGTTGTGGAACTCGAGCGTATCGCCCCTTCAATCCTACCCAATCAAAATTCACAGCAAGTACGACCTAATCTACTTGTTCAGATCTTTCTTCTTTAGGGATCTTCGTTTTCTTTATCTGAGAATGGGTCGGTGGGGTTGGTATTCCAACTCTCCAATCTCTTTCTTCTTCCCCTACTTTTTCGAATTTTGGAGAATCCCCACGATCGAAGCAAACCAAGACGTGAATGCGCACTTTTCTATCCAGAAGACAACGGGGATGCGTTGCTCGACCCCCACAATCAACCGCGTCCTTCACTCCTGACAAAGGTCCACACCGACTAAACTGAGACCGAGGGATTGCGGGCAAGTTGGGTTCAAGATGTAGAGAATGCATTATTTAGATAAAAGAAGAATCATATTACCATTCCATTAAATGAAATCAGTTCCAACATAAGGACAAATTCACAATCTATCAAGATTGCGAGTGCCTGATGCAGTCGATGTCTCCATCTCCATGAAAATAATTGATAACTCTATAAAAATAGAGTTATTTTATCTATTTTAGGCAACAATTAATGCATTATCTATGATAAAATATTTGGATTTCCTTCTGATTATTTGAATTTTCCTTATTTATGCAGAATAATGAGATATTGAGATAATAAGGAAAAGAATGGCAACTATCGGGAATTCAAATAAAAGCAGCAGTGGAAGATGGATATCAAATTAGAAAATTTTTGATTTTGTTTCTTAATGTTATATGCAAGCGTTGGGAGATAGATATTTTGGATATATCCTATAAATAGGAGAATATGAGAGAGAATGTAGGTTTTTATTTTTTATTTTTTATTAAATCGTTTTTTCATTCTTTTCCGAGAGTTCTTCAAGTATTTTGAAGAGAAGACAAAAGTTGTGACAAAATTCTTGTCCTTTGATTCAAGATGCTGGATTTGATTTTTATTTTTATTTTTCTTCTACTATGTTCTAATTTTTTTTGTTAGGGGCTACGATGTAGCCTAACCATGATGATGTGAATTTCATGATGTTTATGTTTTATAATTGATTTCATTCATGTGAGTTATATATTATTATATTTAATGCTTTTGAGTGACTGGCCACCACTTGAATGATTTGATGTGCATGTTTGGGACTGAGAAGCGATAATATACAATTGTTCATTATAATATATAACCATGAATTAAACATGTATAGAAATATACCGCGTTATTTGTGTAGCTTTGGGTGATAAGGTGATCTAAAAGATTCATTGTAAACCGGGAATATTCATAATTTTTAATGCACTCATGTTTATTTTAATTCACATAGAGATATAATGGATTAATAAGCTAAGTATGTTTGCTATACCTAGAGATATGATAGTAAATAGATTAGGAAATTCCATTATCACATGTTTGATATCGTTCTTGTATTTACAATAATCTGAAATTCATATCGAGTGGTTATGGTGAAGTTGGATGCTTTAACATATTTATCTTATCGATTTACTGCATTTAGTCTACAAATTTCGTTTTTAATTTATTCTTAATTATATTTTGCTCTGTTAGATAAATTTTAGAATTAGTCTATTTTAGTATTTAATTAGTTTATTAATCATCGATCTCCGTGGGACGATACTTTTTCTCATCATTATATTACTTATTTGACACGTGCACTTGCGTTTAGAATTTTACGAACAAGTTTTTGGCGCAATTGCTGGGGATCGTTTGTTTAATACTAATTAATATTGATACCAGATAATTCTAAGTTTAATCTAGCTTTTATTTTGGTTTATTTGTCAGGGTGTACATTGGTTTATGACATGTAGCTAACAAGGGGAACTTGTTGAACTTGATCTAGAAATCGAACGTACATTCAAAAGGCGACTGAGAGAACAGAAAAATCACGCTAAGAAGATGGCAGATGGTGAGAATGAAAATCCACATAGACTCTTAAGAGATTATGCTGCACCAATAGTTCAAGGCACCACATTAAGTATCAGAAGACATGCAATTCAAGCAAATAACTTTGAGATCAAGCCATCACTCATTCAGATGCTTCAACAATCGATGCAATTCAGTGGGCTACCAAGCGATGATCCAAACGCTCACATCGATACTTTTCTTGAAATCCGTGACACCATTAAATATAATGGAGTTATAGATGATGCTATTAGATTGAGATTATTTCCATTCTCTTTTAGAGACAAAGCTAAGACTTGGCTTTCTTCTCTTCCTGCAGGATCAATTACTACATAGAATGATATGGTTCAGAAATTTCTTGGTAAATTCTTTCCACTTTGCAAGATACGTAACGATATTACTAATTTTATGCATATGGATAATGAATCATTATATGAAGCATGGGAAAGATTCAAAGAATTTTTTAGAAGATGCCCACATCATGGACTACCTATATGGATGCAGGTACAAACTTTTTATAATGGCTCTAGTACAAACCTTCGTTCTATGATTGATGCAGCTGCGGGAGGAACTCTAAATAATAAAACACTAGAAGAAGCCTACAATCTATTAGAGGAGATGGCGTCCAATAGTTATCAGTGGCCTGCTGAGAGGCTACCGATGCGAAAAGTTAGCGGAGTTCATGAAGTGGATGCTTTTGCTACAATTGCTGCACAATTTGAAACACTCAACAAAAAGCTAGATAATATGGGTGTTTCAGTCATGAAAATTCAGAATTTGACATGTGATTTTTGTGGTGGATGACATGTTAGCATATAGTGTCAGGTAGGTAATACTTTTAAACAATCTCATGAAAATTCTAACTTTGTTGGGAATTTTAACAGGTCACAGAATAATCCCTACTCCAACACGTACAATCCGGGATGGTGCAATCATTCAAATTTTTCATGGAATAATCAGAATGTGATGAGACCACCGGGATTCAAACAATCAGAAAAGACAAAGTCAAATTTGGAAGATATAGTCACCAAACTTGCTAACACGACTCATGACTTCATCAAAAGCAAGGATGTGAGATTTCAAAACCAAGATGCCTCAATCAGAAATCTGGAGATGCAAGTGGGTCAGTTAACAAGCATGATGTCAGGAAGACAACGGAGTTCTTTGCTGAGCAATACAGAGAAAAATTTAATTGAAAACATAAAGGCTATTACCCTGAGAAGTGGTAAACAAGTGGGAGAAGAAGAGATTTTCAAAGACAAGGAAGAGGTGGTCAATAAACAATCAAATGAGACAAGTAAGAGTAAACTTTTTCCAGATAATCTCAAGCCATATGTGCCGCCAATTCCATTCCCTCGCCGACTCCAGCAGCACAAAATAGATAAGCAATTTTCTAAATTTCTTGATGTATTTTAAAAATTGCACATTAACATTCCTTTTGTAGATGCTTTAACGCAAATGCCTAGTTATGCAACATTTTTGAAGGAGATTTTGGCAAACAAAAGGAAATTGGAGGATTATGAAATTGTGAAGTTAAATGAGGAGTGTTCGGCCATCCTACAAAACAAATTACCTCCGAAGATCCAAGGAGTTTTACTATTCCTTACACTATTGGAGATTCTTACTTTGAAAAAGCATTATGTGATTTAGATGCAAGTATTAATCTAATGTCTTATTCAATTTTCAAGAAATTAGGATTGGGTGAGGTAAAAGCAATAAAATAAATTAATTTAGAACAGAATCAATGAGTACGGTACCAAATGCAATTCTATTCCTGAATAAAAAATTTTAGACTGTTATCAAACAGTTTAAAATGTTTAGAATCTGTTCTGGGGAACATAATAAAAAAAATATTATTTCTACTCAAAATCTACTCCCGAGAACATAATCATTACTAAACACGCCATAAGGCTCTCCAATTCTTTATTTTTATTTTTTCATAAGTAGGGAAAAATACATGGATGGGTCATCTTTTGTTCTCTCATGCCAAATGAAATCAGATGATCATTATAACAGCAAATCCAGCACTAGACATAATTATTACCACAGTTCAATTTCTCCCACACCCATGTGGGCTGAAAAATTGAGGCTTTGTAGCGTTAGAGGGAAGGTTGATAGATGCATAAGGGTTTACACGATTTGTTTATGAAAAAGGGAAGTAAAAGAATCATGAAAATATGTCTGGACAAATATTATCATCCCATTCATTCCCTCTTGGCCTATGTGGAATGTCAAGCTCCATCCTTGAATAGTGCTATTAAATTGTTGTTCTAGACATCTCATTGGGTAAAAATAACTCGCCCAGATTAGGGGTGAGGGCTTGCGGGCCCTCACCATTGGTTAGTTGGGGTCGCCAACCCCTAGCCAAGGCCCGGCAACCTCAGCCAACCCTCTCCCTCTCGTCGTCGGCCCTTCTCGGTAAACGGCGGCAAGGGCTTAGCCCTTAGCCGCCCCTCTTCCTTTTTTTTATATTATATTTTTTATAAATGTTTTAAATAAATTTAAGACTTAGTTTTAAATTTAATTTAATTAATTTTTAAATTATTTTTTACCACATTAGCACCAAAACGATGTCGTTTTTGTATTGTCTAGCTACGTCAGCTTGCAAAATGACGTCGTTTTGCACTTATTTTGCTGGAAAATCACAATATTAGCATTTTGGTTTGATTTTCACCGGAGTGACACTTAAGTGATTTTTTTTACTTTAATTTTAACACTTAAGTGTCACTTTCTTAACTTTTGGCACTTAATTGTCTCTCCATATCAAGTTTTGACACTTGAGTTGTACTTTTTCCTAAGATACAAATAATAACTTTGGCTGGACTTACTTTTTAGGGCACCTGATTTATGTGAGACCATTCTAATCTAACCACTAGATCATGTGATGCGTGAGATATTCAATGACTGAAATGAAATGGACTCATATGCTATGATGCATACAAGAATATTACATCTTCTAAACCAAATCGAATTCAAACTCAACACGTAATCTCAAGAGTGCGTAGCAGTTAAATATTGTGCCATTTAAGAGCAATCTACCTCAGTTATATTGCCCAAGAAATGCTCAAGTTGAAAGTTCTGACAGAGTTCTCGAGTATCAACGGAGAAACTGAGCATTGATGTTCCTTATCTCCTTTTTTTTTTTCTAAGATGAACGATTCGACTTCTTAAATAAAGGTCGAGTTTGAGGATCTAGTTCATTCATTCCCTCCTCCAAGCCCATACGACTATTGGCCAAAACAAGGTCATCACTCTCTGTAGTGATCTAAATTTACTAAATTCCTTATGTTAAACACGCAACTGGTGGAGATCTTCCATTCAAACCATCATGGAATCTTTTTTTTTTGGTCGGTTAACCATCATAGAATCGGATGGACATTAAAAGGGAGCTTCTACAATACAACTGCTGTATCGTATAAGATGCATCGTCATAACTCACGACGAAACGTGGTAAAAGTTTCCTGATATTAACCATGTTATCGCACAGATGCGTGGACAACTGCATCATCATGACAATTCTCGGGGAGAAAATAATTTTCTCTTTTTTGGTGATTTTGAATTATTGAAGTGGCACTGACGCAATTCTGAGTCATCTGATGGCTACTTTTCTTACTTCCCACCGTATATCTATCGCTCCCCCATCCAGCTTGTAATATTTGGGCTTCGACTAATTAAAGAGAGAGAGAGAGAGAGAGAGAGAGAGGAAAGAAAAAGAAAAAAGGTTGAATAGAAAGAGAGAGGAGCGCACGCAGAGAGAGCAGTCGGGAGAGAAAATGAGAGGAAAAGGGAAGAAGAAGAAAAAGAAAGAAAAGAGAGTGGGTTTCGCATGTGCCCACCATCGGAAGCCTCGCCAAGCCAGAGTTACTCTGATCCACAACGATCGGTAAGTGCTCACGCTCTTCCTTGGTTCAATCGGAGTAGTTTCAGAATTAAGGCTTGAAAATTCACATAGTATATATCAACATTTCAGAAAAGAAGAGGAAAATGGGAAGAAGAAGAAAAAGAAAGAAAAGAGAGAGCGCTTCGCATGTGCGCGCTAAAGGAGCCTCATCAAGCCAGAGTTACTCCGATCCACAATGCCAGGTAAGTTCTCGTGCCCCTTGTTCGTTCAATCGGAGTAGTTTCGAAATTAGGGCTTGAAAATTCGGATTTTGGTCAATTATGACTTTCTGCGTTTTATTGGAGAGTTTTCGGGCGGTGAATATATAGAAAAATGATAGTTTAGGGTGCTGTGGAGACGTATAGATCTCAATTTGAGCTTACGGTTTGCCCATAACAAAATTTCGAAATTTATTGTGCTTGCTAGTTAGGTTCCGATAGTGAAAAGGGAAGCCACCGGTTAAGAATGGATGGAGACCTCACCAAGGGAAAAATATTGGTTGTCTTGTCATCAGACCTTGTGTTATAACCATAGTTTGATATTGATCAAAATATTGGTCAATGGATGGACTATCAATATATGGTTTCATATGAGATGGACATCCATTGATGTGTGGTAGGATATTAACTAATGGAATGAACCATTGACGTGCGTTTTTATGATATTGGTCAATGGTTTGTATTTTTATAATTGATCAATGGGCTAGACCATTGATGTTTATTTGTTATTATCTTAAATATATCTTCTTTGAACATATTATGTTTGTCACAAAACTGATTAGAGAACCCGCAGCAAGTAGAAAGAGAGAAAGAAGGAAGAGAGAAGGAGGAGAAAGAGAACGTAAAAGAAAGAAAGAGAGGGCTGTAGTTTTCTGTAATCACAGAAACCCTACACCCATTGTATTTATATTGAATATAAATTGTATATAACAATAATATCTTATGTAAGTAAAAAGGAAATAAAACTCTGATAATAAAGGAAACTCAATTAAAGTAACTTAACACTCCCCTCAAGCTGGAGCATATAGGTCACCCATGCCTAGCTTGGAACAACCAACAACAAAAGCAGGACGAAATAATGCTTTGGTAAACATATCAGCAAATTGATCTCTAGAGGCAACGTAAGGAGTAGCAACCAACTTCTGCTTCACAGCATCACGAACAAAGTGACAGTCAACTTCTATATGCTTAGTTCGCTCTTGAAAAACAGGATTCCCAGCAATATAAATGGCTGCTTGATTATCACACATCATGTCAATAGGTTGATTAATAGAAAATCCAAGAGATTTCAACCACAACAATTCAGCCACAGTATGTGCCATAGCACGATATTCAGCCTCTGCACTAGACCTGGCAATGGTAGTTTGTTTGTTACTTGCTTCTCCAAGTAACCAAATTACCACCAATAAAAGTGCAATACCCAGTTGTAGACCGTCGATCATATGTTGACCCAGCCCAATCAGCATCGAATAACCAACCAAAGTAGAAGAACCATTAGATTTATAAATGAGTCCCTTACCAGGAGAGCTTTTAAGATATCGAAGAATGCGACATACAGCATCCCAATGAACTTTCTTAGGTGACTCCATAAACTGACTCACCACGCCAACAGCAAAAGAAATATCGGGACGTGTAACAGTAAGATAAATTAGTTTCCCAACTAGTCGCCGATATTGATGCTTGTCTTCAATTTCTTTTCCATCATCAACTCCAAACTTTTGATTTGGATCCATAGGAGTATCAACGGCTTGGAAGCTAGTGTACCTGTCTCAGACAAAAGATCAAGAACATACTTTCGCTGAGACAAATTAATACCTTTTTTACTTCGTAAAACTTCAATTCCCAGAAAATATCTAAGAGTTCCCAAGTCCTTAATCTGAAATTGCTGCTGAAGAAAGGACTTAATCTCAAAATGCCAGTCACATCACTACCGGAGACAATTATATCATCCACATATACCACAAGAATGACTACCCCCGATTCCTTCTTGCGAACAAAAATAGAATGATCGAATAACATTGGTGGAAACCACATCTGGAAATCACCGAACTGAATTTTTCAAACCATGCTCTTGGAGACTGTTTCAACCCATAAATTGCCTTATGTAGCTGACATACTTTACTACGATTCTCCCCGAGCAACATACCAGAGGTTGCTCCATATATACTTCTTCAGACAAATCACCATAAAGAAAAGCATTTTTGACATCTAATTGATATAATGGCCAATCGAAATTCACAGCAAGAGAAATAACAACACGAACAGAGTTGAGACGTGCCACAGGGGAAAAAGTCTCAAAATAATCCACTCCATAAGTTTGAGTAAAACCTTTAGCAACGAGTCAAGCTTTAAGACGCTCGATTGAGCCATCCGGATTGTACTTGATAGTGTACACCCAACGACACTTCACCACATCTTTCCCAAGGGGAAGATCAACCAATGACCACGTTTGGCGAGAGACTAGAGCTTCCATTTCCACATCCATAGCTTTCTTCCACTCAAGGTGAGACAAAGCCTCAGTGGTAGAAGTAGGAATTGTGTGAGTTTGTAATGATAGAGCAAAGTCATGTAATGGAGAAGGAAGATGTGAGAGAGACACATAACGCTCAATAGGGTAAGCCAAAGAGGATTTTTGTGTGCAAGACCGAGTACCTTTGCGAAGGGCAATAGGAAGATCGTCTGGACCAGGAGACAAGGAGGAAGATTGATTGGAGGGCATTGAAGAGCTGGAGACTCCGGTGGTGCCGTAGACTTGCGCGCCGATACACCCGCAAGGGAGGAGATACTAGAGACGGACTAACGAGAATCTAAGGGGATTTGTTGTGGGATAGGAGGATCAGCTACAATGTCGCTTGAAAACTCTTTACCCTCGTAGAATAGTATGGTGTGCCCTCGAAAAAAGTAACATCAGCACTAACATATTGAGTATAAGTTGTAGGATCATAACACCGATATCCCTTCGTGTACGTGAATACCCGAGAAAAATACATTTAGTAGCACGAGGAGATAGTTTATCGAACCGGAACGTAGGTTATGAACAAAACAAGACACACACCCAAAGACGCGCGGGGTAAGAGAGAATAACGGCTTGTCGGAAATGCAACACTGATTGGTGACTGATGATTGAGGACAGTGGAAGGCATACGATTTATGAGGTAACATGCGGTAAGGACAGCATCACTCCAAAATGATTTTGGCACATTCATATGAAATAAGAGTGAACGAGCAACTTCTAGAAGGTGACGGTATTTTCTCTCGGCCACACCATTCTGCTGAGGGTATAAGTACAACTTGTTTGATGTATAATGCCAAGATTAGAACAAAACAAAGAAATTGATTTCTGTGTATATTCTAGAGCATTATCTGTTCGCAAAATTTTCAGGGATGTATTAAACTGATTAGTAACCTCATGATGAAATAATTGAAAAACATGTAAAAATTCAGAGCGGTCATGAAGCATATAGAGCCATGTTAAACGAGAATAATCATCCACAAAAGTAACAAAGTACTTAAAACCATTTCTACTACCAATACGGGAAGGTCCCCAGATGTCCGAATGAACAAGTTCAAGTAAAGTAGATGCACGAGAATCATTACGATTAGGAAAGGAACTACGATGATGTTTCCCAAGTTCACAAGCCTCACACTCAAGAGTAGAAATTGATTTACACTCGGGAATTATTTGTTGTAACTTAAATAAAGATAAATGCCCTAAACGAGAATGCCATAATAGGGGGTAATTGAACTAGCAAACTAGACCATTGGCGTCGGCCAGATGGAGACACCATTGAGATAGTAGAGTCCATCACATTCATGCCCTCCACCAATCATCTTCTTTGTCTAAAGGTCCTCAAAAACGCAATGAGATGGATAAAATGTAACTGAACAACTAAGAGCTTTAGTTAACCGACTAACTTAGGATAACAAATTTAAAGGAAGTTGGGGAACATGTAAAACAGAGGACAAAGATAAGGAAGATGTAAGTGGAACAGTCCACTGATCCAACCACTTGAGTCGATGAACCATTAGCTAAAATAACTTCGGATGAAGGACTAGAATTAGTGTGGGAAGAAAATAGTTCTTGCTTACCCGTCATATGACTAGAAGCCCCCGAGTCAATGACCTAAGAGGCGTTAGGAGACAAAGTAGAGAAAGAGGCCATGTTACCTATACGTGCAAGAGTGGTAGTGGATGAGAAATTGGAAGCCTCTAGTTGTTGGACACGGTTGATGAGTTGTGCAACCATATCATCTCGAGCCGTAGACTCGGAAGAACTACCCCTGTGTGGGAGAGATGGGTTCATGTCATTTGTAAGACACATTTGAGCACTCCTTCAGACATAGCAGTATTTGCAATAGCCGATCGTTGAGCCCACTCGGGCTTGCCATGCTTGGCCCAACAAGTGTCAACAATATGACCAAATTTGCCACAGTGTATACACCGACGGCTGTCTCGATCGAACTTTGTCCATTACGTCCACCACCACGACTACGATTTCCCGAAACCACGACCTCTGTGGAAAATCCACCACGACCACGACCACCACTACCAGCCACAAATGCTGAATTGTCTTTAGATGAAGTAGAAGACGGAGGGACAATGCGCTGAATTCGACAAAATGCTTCATTCATAGAAGGAACTCTCTCTCCAGAAGAAGCGACTCTTCACAGTGTAAGTCAGCATTCAAGCCAGATAAAAATTTGGCCACTTGAAATTCAGATCGTTGTGTCTTTAGTCTCTCAAGATCAGTAGTGATGGGCTGATAAAGATTGAGTTCTTCCCACATACCTTTCAAAGCACTATAATATTCTCCAAGAGACTTGTCTCCTGTTTAAAATTAAAAATCTTCTCATATAGTTCATAAACTCTAGACATATTTTTGTCTTGTGAGTAACTCTCCATAAGATCATCCCACACTCCTTTAGCGCTTGTGTGGAACATGACATTAGCAGCGATGGATGGTTCCATGCTATTCCATAACCACACCATAAGTGTATCATTCTCTCTCATCCAACCATTATAGTCTCTAGAATCTTCATCGAGGGTCTGTGGTAAGATAATGAAGTTTCCCTTGGCATTAATATAGACCTTCACAGCTTGGGCCCATAACAAGTAATTGGAGGATCCATTTAATTTAATAGTGGTAATTTGAACGTTGACACTATCTCGTAGAAGCCTTAGTATCACTCATGATGATAATCTCAATATAAGTATATCTACCACTAATCAAGGAGGCTGAAACTTTAGTGCAAGTAACAAAGCAGCAACGCTAATGTATAATCAGATGTAATTGGCTCCATCAATTAACCAAAGGGATGCTGAAAACTCATAAATAGAGACTGCTGTATAGAAGAAAATATCTGACCAGAAATCTCGATTCAAATAATTATATGTTTGACGGAAAACCAGCAAGACTAGTCAACCATAATCAATAGAATACTCTGATTCTTGAATCCGCTGATCAGCAAGTGTTGTAATCCATGTTCATAAACCGAACCTGATGAATCCGATATCTTCTGATCTCATATGTATCGAGACTTGAAGAGAAAACAGATAAAAATTGCAGCTTTAGGTGGCTACGCACCAGAGAAGAAGTAGAGTTACTAGGGGACTCTCAAACCAGCAATATGATTAAGTAATCAGATAGTTAGACCCGCTCTGATACCATGTCACAAAACTGATTAGAGAAACCCGCAGCAAGTAGAAAGAGAGAAAGAAGGAAGAGAGAAGGAGGAGAAAGAGAACGTAAAGAAAGAAAGAGAGGGCTGTAGTTTTCTGTAATCACGAAACCCTACACCCATTGTATTTATATTGAATATAAATTGTATATAACAATAATATCTTATGTAAGTAAAAAGGAAATAAAACTTTGATAATAAAGGAAACTCAATTAAAGTAACTTAACAATGTTAAATTAAAAAAAAAATTGCATTTTGATTTTGAAGGTTTGTTAATTTTCTAGAAATATATAAGTGTGTACATAGTGATTGTTTGATCCTTATAGAAGAAATGTATTATTCACTAGACCATAGTAGCTCATCATTTTCTTCTTATCATGTTTTTTAGGTGCCTCGGTTAGTGACCAATAGAACAAGAGTATTATTGGAGGAACTATTGGGGGTTGGATATTTGGGATATAGTTTGAGGTTGCCTTTTTTGGAGAAAAGACAGTTACTCCCTCGTTCATATAGGATTTGGAGTGTGACACAGTTCTAGCTGAAAACCAACCACCAAACACTCGCCAAGTCTTTTTGCACATATACCCAAACACACACACGGAGAGATGGGTTCAAGCACCAACGAGTTCGACGTGATAGTAATCGGTGGAGGCATCATGGGCAGCGCCACAGCTTACCAAACGGCCAAAAGAGGTTGCAAGACACTCTTACTCGAGCAATTCGACCTCTTTCACCACCTCGGCTCTTCACATGGTGAGTCTCGCACCATGCACGCAACTCACCCCAGTGACTACTACAACGACATGGTCCTCGAGGCTTCCAGCCTATGGAGACAGGTTGAGTCAGAGGCCGGACGCAAAGTCTACACTAGCAAGCCCCATCTCGATATGGGACCAGCTAATGATGCTAAACTCAAGGCTGTCATAGAAAGCTGTATAAAGAATTCCATCTTGTTTCAGATACTTAACCCGCGTGAAGTCGCTGATAAGTTCTCCGGCAGGCTCAGCATACCGGAGACTTGGATTGCGGTGCATACCGAGCTCGGGGCTGTCATTAAGCCCACCATGGCAATCTTCATGTTCCAAGCGCTGGCATGTCGAAGGGGTGCAATTTTGAAGGGCAACATGGAGGTGTGAGATTTTAAGAGAGATGAAGTCAGGGGAGGCATAGTGGTCTACACAGACACGGGTGACGAGTTTTGGGGTAGGAAATGTGTAATCACCGCTGGGGCCTGGACAAAAAAGTTGGTCCAGTCAGTTACTGGCCACGAATTGCCAATTCAACCCCTGGAAACTGCAGTTTTGTATTGGAGAATCAACGAGGGGCATGAGGAGAAGTACGCCATTGGAGGTGATTTCCCGACATTCACAAGTTATGGTCGGCCTTACATATATGGAAACCTGTCTCTGGAGTTCCCGGGTCTGATCAAGATTGCAGTGCACGGCGGGTGCCCGTGCGACCCGGACAGAAGGCCATGGATACCCGGAAGGGACCTAGATTCATTGAAAGGATGGATTGAAGGAAGATTCCTAGGATTGGTGGATTGTAGCTCACCTGCGCATACACAATAATGCATGTATTCAATGACACCAGACGAGGATTTTGTGTTGGATTTCTTGGGCGGGGAGTTCGGGGAAGACGTAGTGATAGGTGGTGGGTTTTCCGGTCACGGATTCAAAATGTCCCCTGCTATAGGGAGGATACTGGCGGACCTTGTGCTCACTGGGAGTGCGGATGGAGTGGATCTCACGCATTTCAGAATAGGAAGGTTTGATGAGAATCCGACAGGGGATATGCAAGAATTTGAAGAGGATGATATCAACGTGAGGGCGGAGAATTTCATTGCGAATAACCGGCTTCGAATTCGGAAGGAAAGGAAGGAAGACATGGGGCAACACCACTGACGATGGAATAGTTCCTGTTAAGTTGCAGAGACAGGATTGGCGGTGCTTCTCTTTAATTTTTATGGTTTCTGCATATTCGAGTCTCAATGCTTATTGAGACAAATTTACATTTTTTTCCTTCTTTTGAGTTCTGAGTTTGAAGCATCCTGATAGAGACCCCATAGTTAAGCTACAATAAGTTGTGTTGATAATTGTAATGAATGAGAAGACAAGGATGCATATTCGCGTCAAAGAAGGTATTGATAGTGACACGTTAAAGGCATATCTCCTAGACTTTTACGGTATCGGATACACTTTCATTTTCTTTAAGAATTAAGAAATTCGTTATCCAATGCGATGGACGTGGTGCTGCGCTTACCAACGATGTCAAATTATTAATAAGGTTGAACCGAATCCATTGAAGTCTGCATCCAAAGCCTGACCGACTGCCTAAGGGCCAATAATCTATTTAAATTAAGAGACTTCAAAGATTCATCTATACAAGAAACTTGATAAAAATGTATTTTCTTTCCTTTTTGGCAACTCCGTTACCATTTCCAAAACTTCACTCTTTTGAAGAAATCAGAACAAGGAAGCAAGATAACTGAAAAAAAAGGACCTAATATTGCTGATAAGTCAGCCTATGTATGTATAATAACGATTAAGATGTTCTCAGCTGCCACTCATTCTTTCGCATAAATTTCGGTTCATTATAAGGCCCATCAAAAGCTAAGCAAAGAAAAGAAGACAAACACTTCACTTTGGCGGGAGGATAAACAAAAAGGGCAAAAGAGGGCACTTGAAGAACGAAGTGAGTAAGGCAAAAATCATAACAACTGACGGCTGTTTGTCATCATAGGGAAATCCAAATTCATGTCTTACTGGTGATGAAAAAAAGAGGGCACTTCACTTCTCTGGCCTTGCAAACTGAAGAATGCAGACTGGAATTTGAGTTGTTCAGAATCAGATCGAGCACTTGAATGTACAACTTACAGGTGTCTTAGTTTTCTGTTATACCGATTGCCCCCGCGATTGATATGAAAATGATGATGGTGATATCCATGGGGAGCGCAGAGACTTTTATTGCAAAAGTTTCGGGGGTAACTTAGCATGGAAAAATAGGCTTCTTCCGGTCTAATTTTCGTACCTTCCGACAAATCCTAACGAGCATGCTGTGTCTTTTGATAGAACCTTGCAATGTTTTAACCATGATCTGCCTGAAATGCTAATTGTGAGGAAAACTTTCAATAACGTTTAATATATATACATTAAAAATAAATCATAAAAGTAGTAAAGACTCATTTACCCTTCTTACTCCTAACACTCCCCCTCAAGCTGGAGCATAAATATTAATCATGCCCAGCTTGTTACAAATATGTTCTATCCTCCCATTACCCAAGGATTTAGTGAAGATGTCTGCAAGTTGTTCGTTGGTTCGAATATGACTAGGAAGAATTACTCCGCTTTGTAACTTCTCTCGAATAAAATGACAATCAACCTCAATGTATTTTGTTCTCTCATGAAACATGGGGTTGGAAGCTATATGCATTGCAGCTTTATTATCGCACCATAGAGTCATAGGTACTAAATCTTTAAAGCCTAACTCAATCAATAATTGTCGAATCCACACTAATTCACACGTCACTTGTGCCATGGCTCTATATTCTAACTCAGCACTGGAGCGGGCAACAACTTATGTAGCACCGACACGGACACGCGACACGCAACACGACACGACACGACACACCGACACGTCATTTCTTAAAAATAGAAAATTCTGACACGTTCCAACACATTATATATTAAATATATTTTTATATATAAATACATTAATAATAATAATAATAATAATAATAATAATAATAATAATAATAATAATAATAACCTAGAATTAATTTGTTACAATAATACATAAAACTTAGAGGAAAAAACATTGTTTAAAGAAAAATGATGAAATGATATTTTAAATATATTTATTTATCACATATAGCATTTTTTATTACTTCTTTCATAGTAAAAAAGACTTTTTTTAAAAAAATACAATTCTAAAAAACAAAACTGAAAAAAAAAATTGACCCCGTATGTGTATATTTATAGCATTTCTATTACTTCTTTTGTGTATATTTACATTTTGACCCCACAAGTATTATAAATTTTTAAAATTGACCCCGCACGTGTCGGAATTCTGGACTCGCATGTCGGAGTGTCGGACATGACACGAAGGCTTCCGAAGAGTGTTCGTGCTACATAGGCAACAACACTTTGTTTCTTACTTTTCCATGATACCAGATTTCCTCCAACTAAGGTACAATACCCAGTAGTTGATCTTCTATCATTTGGAGACCTAGCCCAATCAGCATCAGAAGAACCTTCAACCCTGATATGACCATGGTTTCAGTAGACAATTCCTTTTCCCGAAGCTTTCTTCAAATACCTTAATATCCTAATAACTGCATCCTAGTGAGATGTACGAGGGGAAGACAAAAACTGGCTTACTACACTAACAAGAAAAGCAATGTCTGGTCGAGTAATTGTAAGATAATTCAGCTTACCTACTAGTCTTCTATATCTCTTGAGATTATTAAGAATTTCTCCTCTATCAACAACTAATTTAACCCCTTCTTCCATGGGTGAATCAAGAGGCTTTGATCCCAACATACCTGTCTCAATGAGCAAATCTAGGACATATTTTCGCAGTGATAGAACAACACCTTTTTGTGATTGCGCCACTTCGATTCCTAGGAAATATTTCAATTTTCTTAAGTCCTTAGTTTGAAACTATTGCTGAAGATAGGCTTTTAGCTCAACTATACCAACCAAGTCATCTCCCATGATGATAATATCATCAACATACACAATCAAGAATAGTTTGCCTCCCCTTCATTGTTTATAAAAGAAATAATGATCATTTCCATATCTTAATAGCCTAAAAGACAGTACAACCTCAGAAAATCTTCCAAACCATGCTCGTGGAGATTGTTTCAAACCATATAAAGACTTTTTTAATTTGCAAACTAGGCCGGACTCCCCCTGAGCAACAAACCCCGGAGGTTGCTCCATATAAACTTCCTCATGAAGAGTGCCATGCAAGAAAGCATTCTTAACATCAAGTTGAAATAAAGGCCAATTATACGTTGCAGCAAGAGAGATCAAAATACGAACAGAAGTAAGTTTGGCAATAGGAGAAAATGTGTCTAGATGGTCAACCCCATACACCTGAGCATACCCTTTGGCAACAAGTCTTGCTTTTAAATGAGCAAGAGAACCATCGGGGTTAACTTTTACAGCATACACCCATCGACAACCAATAGCAATTTTGCCTAGAAGAATCGGTACTAAGTCCCAAGTTTGATTAATCTCAAGAGCATTTAATTCTTCTTCCATAGTTGTCCTCCGGCCAGAACTTTGTAATGCCTCGGCGACAGATTTGGGGATAGGGTATTGTTCAACAGTAGTTAAAAATGCTCGAAAAGTAGGAGACACAGAAGAGTGAGAAATAAAATTTGCAATAGAATGTTGAGTACAAGTACGTGTACCTTTGCGATGAGCAATACGAAGATCAAGATCATATACAAGAGGAGGGACAGCTAATGGCAGATCTGGAGCAGAAGATGACGTAGTAGTGACAGGAGGAGCAGGGGGAGCAGTAGTAGCAACATGAGGATGTCGATTATAAACCTGGAGAGGAGGTGGTTTATCTGTAGATACTGGTGATACATTTGGAATAGTAGACCGAATGGTGGTCACATACAAGCCTTCATCCAATTTAGACACATCAATTGGAACATTATGATAAGGAGTGGATTCAAAAAATGAAACATCAGATGTTACAAAATATTTTCTCAGTAATGGAGAATAACAACGATATCCCTTTTGAGTGCGGGAATAACCCATAAACATACACTTGAGTGCCTTGGGATCAAGTTTTGATACTCCGAGTCAATGATCACGAACAAAACAGACACAACCAAAGATATGGGGTGGTAGGACAAACAGTGGTTCACTAGGAAACAAGGTGGAAAAAGGAATACCACCATGCAGTATAGAAGAAGGCACGCGATTAATGAGATAACATGTAGTTAAAATAGCATCAGACCAAAAGGTTTTCGGTACCTTCATCTCAAATAACATGGATCTAGTAACTTCCAATAAATGTCTATTCTTCCGTTCAGCAACACCATTTTGTTGTGGAGTATTAGGATATGAAGATTCATGGATCATACCATGTTGAGTCATAAAATCAGAAAAAGATGTGGAAAAATACTCCTTAGCATTATCAGAACGCATAACTTTAACATGCATGCCAAATTGAGTATAAATTTCAGATATAAATGCACGAAAAATATAAAATAATACCGAACGATCTTTCATTAAATATAACCAAGTAACTCTGGAATAGTCATCGACAAAAGTAACAAAATATCTTAAACCCGAATTGGAAACCACTTGACATGGACCCCAAATATCTAAATGAACTAATAAAAAACGAGATGCTGATCGTTTAATGACTCGAGGTGTGTAACTAACACGATGTAATTTGCCAAGTTGGCATGACTCGCACTCTAGACTAGAAAGAGATTGAAAGCTAGAATCCAACTTTTGAAGACTACATAGAGAAGGATGACCAAGACAACAATGGATTTGATGTGGAGACGCAACACTTGTGCAAGCAATTGAAGAAGCATCTTCAAGTACATACAGCCCCCCTTCCTCACGTCCTCTACCAATCGTCTGCTTCGTAGTCAAATCCTGGAAGACACAAGAATCAGGATAAAAAGTTACTGAACATTGAAAGGTTTTGGTTAACTTACTAACAGACATGAGGTTAAATGGAAATTGTGGAAGATAAAGCACCGAGGACAAAGGTAATAAAGGAGTTGGGTTAACTGTGCCAATTCTCCTAACATGTGTAGGTGACCCATTGGCTAGAGTAACTATGGATGAAGATGGAGAAAAAGAGGAAAATATACCTGAAAGACCTGACATGTGATCAGAAGTAGGGGTGAGCATGGTCCGGGTTGGTCCGGGCCACCCCCTAACCCTAGGACCCACCCGTACAGTGTCGGTCCTCAATTTTTAGGACCGAGGACCGACCCTATTAAGCCTGGGACCAAGGACCGGACCAACCCAATGGGTTCGGTCCGGTTCCAGGGTCAACCCGAGACCGATCTATAATTTTTTTCATCTTTTTTTTTTTTTTCGTACTCCCTAAAAAAGTAAACATACAAAAGTATCTCAATCGTGTATGAAATCGACAATGTAGCATATAAGACGAAAAAAATATGTCAATAATTTTTTCGTCTTGTATATACATAACTAGATCTAATGAATTTTTTCATCATGCATATACATAACTAGATCAAACACAAAGCTTCCCAGGTTCTTCTCCAACAGTAGATAAGCCACTACGACGAAGGAAAAACAGGCCTAACTCTACGGTCTATCTAAATGCCCGCATTCCAAAATTGCAAGAGCCATAGTGATTTGAATAGAATATACATTATACAGAAAAGGTATTAGTTTTACAGACAGATTATTCACCGGAGGGGGGAGAACCCATTTTTCGCATTGCAAGATCTACAACGCTCCTCAGACAGTACAACAGTGTCTCGGATGTCACTGATAAAGCCTCGGCACTAGTCACAGGACATCTTTTCTGCGACAACTATAGCCTTGTCCGGCTGCTGCTGTGCTAAATCTTTCCTTTTCAGCTTCTGCAGCTACTTCAAGATTTGCTCCCGAATGTTGTCGATGGTAATGCAGAACCACGACAGATATGAACGCTGTCAAGAGACCAATACCAAACTGTCAAGTTAAGTAGACACTGATGCTCTGAACAAGTTTAGTCGTCAACAACTACTTCACAAAGTCTACACCGCGTCTTAAATTTCAGAGACTCGTCTTTTAAGTTCACCTGTGAGCAAGCGAGTTTTTATAGTCGTCAGGTTCCAGAAGGCCATGATTGCTGATGCGGCCACGATTTTCTTGTGGGAGCAAGCAACCCACGCTTCAAGAACCCACCATTTGGAGCACTCAACTATACAAACCGAGGTACGCTTAGTCTATAAGCATAAGCAGGTAAAATTTATATACGTTATTAGCAAACGTATGTACCTTTTTGGCTTATCCGAGCTGAATAGCGCAAGTATAGTTTCGGGGCGGTGAAGCTGACAAAGAACCCTGCTCAAAGTCAAAAAGAATAAGGCATTAATATTCATTGCAAAACAGGTTCTCACTTTGTGTCAGTACAATTATGAGCTTGCTCTCACTAACCAATTGCGCATAGCCTCCGAAGCGTGATGAGATGGCCATATTCAGCTCCAAGAAGGAGAAACGAAGCTACCTGATCAGGAAAAAAACAAAAAAAGTCGATCAAGGATGAACGACCTAAGCAATCTGCACATAAGGATTGAACATGAATACTAGCCCACCACCACGACGTACTTTTAGGGTCATGGATGGCTCTCCCGAGAAAAGCTCTCGCCTCTTTGAAATTGCGAGATTAGCAGCAGGAAGTATCAATCTAGCCACTCTCAAGATGTCATCTTCTTTTAACTGGATGTCACGCCTCTTCTCAATATTATTCCTGCATCAGCGCTGCACCTTAGCTCACAAATTTATCCAAATGGAGAAACAGAGCAAACGCTAGAGTGAGACTATACCTTTGACAGATGGAATTGGAGAAGAAAGATAACCCCAACAAGAGAAGCCCCAGTTGGCAAATTGCAGAGAAAATGCTTATAACATAAGCCATCACGAAGATAATCAGATATCACCCTTCACCAGGTGCTCTTGCAATCAAAAACCCATGTAGACATAAGCCAAACAAACAAAAAATGACTTCATCACACCTGAAGCTGATTCCTTGAGCAAAGCAAGAAGACAAGAAGCAGAGAGACCCTACACCAAACCAGAGTGTCGATTTCGCGACATCTCTCCACAATATCAAATCAGTAATCCCTGTCCGATTCGGTCCAGATTCTTATTGTCCCTCAGTAAAATCAGTTCCTTCACAAAAAGCAAATCGGACATCCAACTCTGCAAGATTAGGAACATCCATCAACAATGCGGCATTGTGCAACTAAACTATAAATACCATTAGTATTAGTGTTATTGATAGAACATCTCACCATATATATTCATTCAATGTGCAAGATCTATTTATCGATGGTAATCTCCTTGGTAAAACAATCCATATCTAAAAAAAAGAATTCATTCATTAGATCTACAAACGAATTAACAAGGAAAAAGAAATATGCATAATTTAAGCTTACCCAATTCAAACTTTTCAGCATTTTCAATGCACTCTTCAACATTAATAGGCACACGAGCAGCTCTCAACCAGTCTTGAGTACAAATTAAAGCTTCCACCACTCTAGGAGTCAAAGAACTTCGAAAACCATCAAGCACACGGCCCGAAGTACTAAAAGCCGACTCTGAAGCAACGGTAGTTACAGGAATGGACAAAACATCTCGAGCTATCAAAGATAAGATTTTATATTTTGAACCAGTACTCTTCCACCACATCAAAATGTCAAGATCAAGAATATCTTCAGATTCTTCTTCAAGATACCGTTCAAGCTCCGATTTGTTGTCATCGCGCCCCCTTTTCTTTTGGTGGAAAAAGTTTTTTCGCCAAGCTTTGATGTTAACCTCATCACTCTCATCATTTCCATCGATATTGGAAGCACTGCTACTATCAACACGTATAGATTGACCACCCAAATATTGATGACCATGACTAGAAAAAGATTGCTCATAAAATGCATATAAACGCTCCAGCACGTACTTCACCTTATCATGCATTTCTTCAATTTTTGCTTCATCATCATAAATTTGCTCAAAACAGAATTTCACATAATGCAACCTTTTTGTAGGATCTAATGCCACTGCAATTAAAACCATCATGTTTACTTTATCCAAACTCCCATAGTATTTATCAAACTTCCCCTTCATCTTCACACCCATAGCTCTAAGCTTGGGATCCAAAGCATTACTTGCATCTTTCAAATATTTATATAAAAAAGCTATTCCCTCAAAATGATCATTCGAAGTGGTATATAAACTCCCGACATTTGATTGGTAGCATCATAAAACTGCTTCAGAAATTTGGAAAGAATAGTGGCATTTTCCCAATCTTCATTTTAGGAGGATCATTGCTAAGCTCAGATTGGAAAGACAAATCATCTTCTGCCATCCTTTCAAAAGCTTTTCTGAATTTTATGGCCGTGTGTAACATGAGATAAGTGGAATTCCATCTAGTGGCAACATCTAAACAAACCGAACCCTTATGAGTGATTCTTTCAACCTCAATGCAAGATTGGAAAGCTTTAGCTCTCATGGGAGAACTCCTCACATATCTAACAATGTTTCGAATGCGTGCAATAGAATCACGTACCTCAGACAAGCCATCTTTTACAATCAAGTTCAATATATGAGCAGTGCACACCAGCTAAGACCAATGACCCATCTATTGAAAATTTATCTTTCAAATAATCAATAGCAACATCATTCGCACTAGCATTATCCATTGTGATTGTAGACACATTTTTTTCTATTCCCCATTCATAGATGCATTTTTCAAGTATTTTCCCAATCTCCCTGCCTTTGTGACTGTGTATCACCACAAAATTGATGATCCTTTTGTGTAATTTCCAATCTTCATCAATGAAATGTGCAGTAAGACATAAATAGTTCAGATTTTGAACAGAAGTCCATGTATCAGTCGTGAGTGCAACCCTTGATCTAAGCTTACCAAAGAAAGCCTTCAAAGAACTTTTTTCATTTATATACAACTTGATGCAATCTCTAGCTACCGTAAATCGTGACAAATGTGTGAAGAGAGGTTGTATCTCAGTAATAAAATCACGAAATCCAGCACGCTCAACCAAAGAAAATGGTTGTTCATCAACGATGATCATCCGAGCAAGCATGTACCTAGACCGGTCTTGATCAAATTTCCATGTTGTTAAGATATTACCACTGTCATTACCAGTACCAGTATCTCCCCTTGCCTTGCCAAGCACATTTGCATCACGTGGTGCAAACAATTTTTGCCTCCTATCTATATTGGGAGGATACTTATTGCACCTTTTCAAATGCTTCAACATTGTTGAAGTACCATTGTTAACCGTATATGAGTACTCCTTTCCACAATGAATGCACTTTACCATACATGTTTTTTTTTTGTCTTCTCATCTATGATTCTTGAAAAATTATCCCACACAATAGATTTATCCGTTTTTCGCTTCTTACAAAGAGGAGAATGATTAGTGGATACCTTGGTTGACTCTTTTAAGTTTTCTTCACATCCATGGCTAGACGATTCCATCATAGGACTGATCTCGTAGCATCCCTCCACTTCAGTTGAAATATTATCTAAATCCATCAAGTTCACCTGAATATTTAAGTACCGGCACGTAAGCTTCAGCGCTGCAATCACTGATGAAATAAAAAATATCAGCTATGGTTTCATTTTTGAGGTGGCAACATCAAATAGCTATTCAGAAACTACATGTTAGCAAATAATAGAAAAATGCAACATCAAATAGCTATTTATATGTTGGGTGGTTGAGAACCATGACCGCTACTAGTCTTGACAAGGAAAAGGTTGAGGGGGGAAAAGAAATTTTACCAGGAAAGAAAATGCAGAAGTTAAGTGATAAAGAAAAAGGGATCTTTAGAATGATTTCCCTAAAGAGAAGGAAAATTGACAAACTTGGGATCTACGGAAAGTTACTCATGTTAGGTAAGGTTGTACCACTTTTCAAGGGTGTGATTCATTCAAATTAGTAGTAGAATAGCATATCAGAACCTTGTGATAGGCACTTCACTAGATCTGAATATTTGCCAACATGAGGCATTGAGCAGAATTTATGAAGGCCTAAACATAGTAAGAGGAGCTGAAGTAATCAACAAAATCATAAATTGAGGTCAAAAGAGCAAAAGGACACAAAGCCGAAAAAGAAAAAGTGGGCACTTTGTTCTGAAATTTAATTATTATTCAGATTAAACTATAGCTACGTAGCATCCGTAGTTACTCGATAATGATGAGTTCATAAAGTTTAGAGAGTTTGCCGGTGCATATCTATAATAAAGTGATTTTTACCTTGCCACACGACTCCCAAGTCAAGTGAATTTGGCTTGATTCTTGTGCCAAATTAAGTCGATTCTCTGGGAAAGTGGTTAGCACTACAATGATGGAGCTTGCAACCAATAGAAAAAGCCAATTTCTTAGAAAATCCACAGGACAATTTGAACCCATACTTGTAGGAAATTCTTATTTCATCCCAAAATGCTACAATTTTTTTTTAGCATTACCAATTGTATGCTCATTGTCAAATTGAGTGGCCTTGCTTCAGTTGCTAAGCCCATGAACCTGCTCTTTTTAAATCAGGAAATACACAAAAGAGAGCCAAGAAGTTGATCCTCTTGTGATATACGCACAACTTCAAATTATTTTTCCTGACTTCGATTGATCATGTCTCCCATGGTATACAATCGTGAACTTAGCTCAAAGACCGGTCTCCAAAATGCTTGCGCGCTACTATGATTGGGTCAGCAAACAGAGAGTAGAGGGCATGACGACTGACGAGAGGTAGACAGTCCAGGCAAGTCCCCCTGTTGTAAGTGAGAAACTTAAAAAACAAACAGAAAAATGTGTTCCCGAGTGAGTAATTAAAACAGATAAAAATGCCAAGGAGTGTACCTCCATTAAGAGCCAACCTACTGATCAGCAAAGTAATTCAATTGATGCACTGGAAAAGACAACGAAAATTACATCATATGGGCCTGACTACGATGAAGTTGTTTGTTCTTCTCAAGACGTCTAGCATTGGGAATGTTTGACAATGGCGTTCATGTTCACCCATCATCAAATGCTTTTCAGAAAATCCTTTGCAGAGCAAAGGAGAAGATACTTCAGGTAGCTTTCATACACTTGCAGCCATGTTCATACACGTACACAAAGCAAACATGGAAAAAAAAATCAACACAAATCAAGAGCATACATGAGGTTGAAGATCTCAAATGAAGCACAAAGTAGAACTCACTAGCCAAGTTGTGTTCGGAAAGCAAGGGCGAGCCGAGCGTTAGGGTTTCTAATTAGGGATTCTTCTTTTTCCTTCTGATTTACTCGGCGATAAGCAAGGCGACCGGCGCGAGTGGTGAGCGGCAAGTGCAAGCATCGAGTGGGGCGGCGTTAACGGCGGCGGCAAGAGTTGAGCGAGGCTAGCGGCGAGCGGCGGCGTTAAGCAAGGCTAGCGGTGAGTGGCGAGTGGCGACTAATACCTAGCCAAACCGGTCACGTACACGAAGCAAACATGGAAAAAACAAATCAACACAAATCAAGAGCATACATGAGGTTGAAGATCTCAAATGAAGCACAAAGTAGAACTCACTAGCCAAGTTGTGTTCGGAAAGCAAGGGCGAGCTGAGCGTTAGGGTTTCTAATTAGGGCTTCTTCTTTTTCCTTCTGATTTCCTCGGCGATAAGCGAGCGACCGACGCGAGTGGCGAGCGCGAGCGGCAAGTGCGAGCATCGAGTGGGCGGCGTCAGCGGCGGCGGCAAGAGTTGAGCGAGGCTAGCGGCGGCGTTAGCGAGGCTAGCGGCGAGCGTTAAGCAAGGCTAGCGGTGAGTGGCGAGTGGCGAGTGGCGAGGGTTGAGTGAGGCCAGCAACGACAGCAAAGGGCTTGTAGCAGCGGCGGCGGCGCGAGCGGTGAGCGCGCGAGCGGCACGGACAACCGAGGCGAGAGCGGCGCGGGCAACCGAGGCGAGCAAGGATGCTGTTACTTTTGATTTTGGCAAATTTGAAGAACAAAGAAGACAAAATGGAAGAGAACATACCTTGGGAAGGAAGCCGTGAGGAGATTTACGGCGTAGACTTTCCACCGTTTTGGACGTTGCGAGTCCGTCCTTTGTGAAGACCGAAGACTCTTCACGGTGAAGAACACTCTAGATTGTGGACTCGGAGAACATTCTTTGGAGTTTGGACTGTGGAGGACGCCGTGAAGACTGAAGACCTTGATGGCGTAAATCACGCCTTTTGGATGCCGTTTGTCCAAGACAGTGAGCTAAGGAGTCAACTTTAACCTAATTTTACTTAGGTTTGACCGTTTTAATATATAAAAGAATTATTCCTTACCAAAAAATATATATAAAAAAATATAAATAATATAATATAAATAATATACGGGGTTGGTCCGGGTTGGACCAACCCAAAACTCTTAGGACCGAGGACCAACCCGCATAGTGTTGGTCCTGAAATTTCAGGACCAAGGACCAACCCAGTCCCCTTGGAAACCGGACCAGGACCGGCAGGGTTGGGCCGGTCCATGGTCGGTCTAGGGTCGACCCTGAACTGCTGCTCACCCCTAATCAGAAGCCCCTGAATCAATGATACAAGGACGAGAAGTAGCTGAAAGGCATGTAGTAGCATTACCTGTCTGTGCCAAAGTAGCAGTGGAAGAAACAGGCTATGAGATTTGAGACTGTGTACCGATCATATTCCTTACCAGACATAACCACCCCCTTGTCTTCAAATGGCTGTGGAGGAGAGTCAATATTAGACGCCGTATTAGCGAACTGGTGCCGCTGCCCTGGTCTCCCATGTAGCTTGTAACAAAATTTTTGAATATGACTAGGCTTGCCACAGTAATGACAAACTCGTGCAGTTCCCCAATTATCAATAGATATAGGGAATTGTCCATAAGGATGCTGATTACCTTGACCTCTCCCTATTCCAATGCCTTGGCCTCCTCCTCGGACACCACACCCACTATATCCGCCATGGGTTCCTCCATCACTCCTATTACCACTACCAGTTCGAGTTTGGGACATAAGGGCTGAACTTCCCACCATAGATATAGTATCCTGAGAGGACTCATGAGATACTCGAAGAACTCAAGCAAATGTATTTGTGAGTGACGCTATATTCTCTCCTCCAAGAATCTGAGACCTAACATTTTCATATTCAGAACCAAGACATCCTAAGAATCCCATTATGGCCAATTGTTCCCTTTGACGTTGCATTTGTTGAACATCAGCTGAAATAGGGAGAATGGCATTTAACTCCTCATACAATCTCTTAAAGTTTGCAAAGCACTGGGTAATAGAGTGTCCCTTCCTTTCAAATCGATAAAACTCCTGCGATAGCTCATAAATCCGTGACAAATTATCTTGGCCAGAATATAGCACATTCAAATACTCCCATAGTTCTCTGATTGTATCAATATGCGTTACCATGTCAACTATATTACTCTCCATAGAATTCAGCATTTGACCAAGAATACGTGCATCAACACCATCCCACGTTACATCATCTCTGGGCTTAAACTCAGTTAAGTGTCTATGTTGATTCCTACCTATCAAAGTAAGCTTCACAATTTTCTTCCATTGGTGGAAGTCAGAACTACCTGCGAGCTTAATTCGATTAGACGAAGAGGAAATCACCTCAGTCATCACAATATTATTCTTCTCATGATCTACTTCAATTGCACTCTTCAAGTGATCACCCATTTTCCAAATAAAAATAAGCAAACTCTGACCTTAACTTCCGTGAAACAACTCAGCCTCAATAATTCAATAACCCAATATTACCACTACCAAATAAAATGACAGAAGCTACCACACAACTTTCAAATCACCAAATAAATAACTGCACTATATCCAAGCAGCAACTTGCTTCATCACAAGTCTCGAACAAATTAATCAGCCAAATCAGCAACTTAAAAAGCAAATTCTAACCCACAAAATCATCTCGATGAGTGTAGCTACTGCTCTATGTTACCCAGCAAGCAAATCATCCCGATGAGTGCAGCTACTGCTCTCTGTCTGCTCTCTCTCTCTAGGGTTTTCCCTCTCCTTCACTGACCTCACGTACAGGAAGCGGCACAGCTACGCCACCAAGTCCAACGAGCACAGGGTCGTCAAAACCCCTGGTAGGCCAGTGAGTCGCACAAGCACGAGCGAGCGAGATGAAGTGGTGCGAGCGCGCCGCGCGAGTGCGAGCGCACTGCACGAGCAACACGATCAAGCTGTGCGGGTAGCGCGAGCGAGCCGCATGAGTGGCGCGAGCCAAGCAAGCTGCGCGAGCACCGCGAGTGAGCCTCGTGAGCGAGCCGTACGAAGAAGCAAGAGACGCCCTATTCCAGTGAGCGGCAGTGACAGCCAACTATTCCAGCAAGTCAACGGCGTTCCGGCGAATCAACGGCGGCATTGGCTAGGGTTAAGCCCTAGGCTCTGATACCATGTGAGGAAAACTTACTACGTATTATTCAATAAATTTTAATATATATACATAAAAAATAAACCCTAAAAGTAGTAAAGACTCATTTACCCTTCTTACTCCTAATGCTAATCCATAAGCATAGTACTTGGGGGGTGTTTCTGTGTATGTGTTTTAAGTTTAGATGAGAAGTCAAAAGAAAGGTAGTCATTGTCAATCAAATACGATTATACCATGGAATGACAGCAAAAGGAGCTCTTGGGTCGGGACAATGGAAATGCGTTTTGTAATCGTATAAATGATAATATGTTATAGAGAAATTCTCTTGAAGGGATATTCAGTGTATCTCCTATAAAAAATATCATTCATATTAACGGATTCATATGTCTGTTCAGCAGCTTAACACCAATATTCTAACCAAAACAGAAGAGAAAAGCTGAACCCATATCGAAACTCTAGTCATCAAGAGCAATGCTCTAACTCAAGTCAAGTCAAGTGCATCCCCGGAAATTTCTCTAAATGTGCGTCAACATGAGTGATAAGAGTACGCCTTGGAAGTCATGATAATATTCCCCCATTACCCCCAATCGAGTAATTTTCAGTGAACAAGACCCTTGAGAGTAACCCCCAGAAGGATATCCTTGTCATGATTCGGAATCATGATCGCGCTTTCTGAGGTGGAGCATGTTGTTTTGGTTATAAGCCATCTCAATTAATTGGACAACGATTCAACTATTATCGCGCGATGGCACTTGCCAACGAGCAGCATAAGTTGAAATATAGCGCGAAAAGAACGTTCATCCCCTTGTCCCCAGCGTTATCAATGTCCTGCGACAGGGCTTCAATTCCTATTATTGCTTCTTTTCCCAGGTGCTGTACCCGCCCTATGAATAAACACACGATTAAGATGTTCTCAGCTGCCACTCATTCTTTTCCGTAAGTTTCGGTTCATTCTTTGGCCCATCAAAAGCAAAGCAAAAAGAACGAAGAACGAATGAAAGCTTTTCATAGGCATATCCAAATTCATGCCTTACTGGTTTTAAAAAGAGAGCGTGCTTCACTTCACCGGGCTTGCGAGGCTGTACTGAAGACTGCAGACTGGAACCTGAGAAGTTCAGAATCAAGCACTTGAATGAACGACTTACAAATATGTTAGCTTTCTACTATACTGATTGCCCCAGCGATAAATATGAAGATGATGATGATGGTGGTTATGTGATTTCCATGGGAGGGCTGAGACTAAAATTTTGGTGTTGACTTAGCATGGAAAGATATGCTTCTTTGGGGCTATTTCACGTCCAGCATTGTATTCAGCGTGGTCTCTTTATCAATTCAACCCTTGCGATGTTTTAAACATTATCTGCCCGAAGTGCTAATCAATAAGCAGACTACTTGGGAGTGTTTCTGAGGATGTGTCTCTTAATTTTAGATGAGAAGTTTAAGAAACGTTGTCATGTCAATCAAATGCGAGGATAACATGGAATAGTAGTAAAAGGGGCTCATGAGTTGATACGGCAGAAATGCGTCATGTTTGATTGATAACACATCGTAGAGAAATTCTCTCCAAGGGATATTCAGGGCATCTCCTATCAAAACTATCGTTCACAATAAGAAAATAGAGCACACTATTTGTCTGTTAGCAGCTTAAACACCTATATTCTAACACAGAAAAGGAAAAGACAACAACAAAAGCTTGACCAATATCAAAACACTAGTCATCAAGAAGAATCCTCCAAGTCAAGTGCATTCCTGGAAACTTCTCTAAATGGGTGTCCACATGAGTGAAAGAGATATGCTTCAGAAGTCATAATCTCCCCTCGTACACCGTAGTCGAATAATTGTCAGGGATTGAGACCCTTGAGCATGGCCCCAAAAAGAGTGGCTTTGTCATGATTCAAAACTATTACCACGCTTTTTGAGGTGCCGTATGGTGCTTTGGTTTAATCATCTCAACTGGTGCTCTATGGCACTATTAATGTACATTGAAGGATGAAAAGTGCCAAAAGAAGGTTCATCCCATAGTCCACAGCATTATTAATGTATCCCCCAGGCGTGAATTCATCAGCTGCTTCGTTGTCCAGTTCCAACTGAGACATCAGAGATGAACATCTATTAGCTGGTGCTGTTACTATTTCCTAACGCATTCCCACTTGACTTCATTGAGGGATTTCTAATTGCAAGTCAAGAGATCAGTTGATTTCTGGCCCTATAAAATTGACTTTATGCAGATTCGATGCTCTAAATCTGCGAGAAAACACTTCACTCAATGATGAAAAGTTTTATGGGCAGATCAAAATGGTTGGAACTAAAAATCCACTTGAGGAGGGTCACCTTTACTGGTGCTCGCACCGGTGTCTGGGGTAGGTGGTCTTGGTCTACCAAGAACAGTCGTACTCCACTGCACCGTCGGATTCAAGATCTAAAGGCAAAGAAGAAGGAGAAGGAGGAGGAGGAGGAGGAGGAGGAGGAGGAGGAGAAGAAGAATTCTTTTCCAATGCACGAAGGTGGTGACACAGTGGGCATCATTTAAATAATCAGCATAATTAAATTGATTATAAAATGTTGCATTTCCCTCGCTCCATTGTTCTTATAGATCCTGTTCTTCACCCATTCAAAGAAGCAATATCATATCATGAAATGAGAATGAAATTCCATCTCAACTGTTCACACTTGCACTTCCCAGGCATTAGCCCTTCTAATTTACACTTAAATTGTCTTCGAGAGTCCCTGGATGCGATGGTGTTGCAGTGCACTCAGTTGCTTTCTTCCCACCCTTATTTTGATATGCAGTTTTATTTCAGTAGGCATGAGGACACGCTACACGAGACTTTCTACAATTTCCGTGGAGCAAGGACTTCGTCTTGCTTTCAAGCCATCCCCTTTTCTTTGGATAGATAGTCAAAGACTTCTCAAATCTCTATAACAATGAACTATTACTAGGCTACCCTCAATGTCACTTTTATGATATATGTAAAAATTGTTGGAATATCCCAATTGAGCTCAACCATGGCATATATCCGCAACAAAACCAAGATCAACAGAACCATGCAGGAGTCATCTGGAGCTTCAACATAACAGTATCAACAGAAATGAAAAGTAGTGGACATAGTAAACAAGTTACTGAAGGATAACTCTCTCTGATGTTAACTTTGCAGATCATGAATATAATCGGCCATGATTGGTGCTGGACATTTGCATGCAGATGATCACCAGTGACCTCATGAGCATGTGCTCGCTCGTTCTTAATTCTGATCTCATAACACTGTCAAGTTCTTGCTAGTCAGTTCCCTATTTTGACTTCTTTTTGTATGGATGAGAAGGTTCAACTTAGAGGATGGCAGTACGGGGACTGGAGGCATTAGCATGTTGGGGCCTTTCTGCACTGGTTGTATTTGTGTAGTAATTGTGTAATTCACACAATGGACGGATATTTCATCTCAGGCACATTTCTTCTCCTAAAGAGATCTACCCAAAAATATGTTGTACTGCCCCAAATAATTTAGTGTTTTTTTTTTTTTTTTTTTCATTTATGGCTTTTCAATTGAGAATACAAAAAGAGTATTTGGTTGATCTATCAACCCGGTCAAATAGAAGGGTTCTTTTCTGATTAACGTCTATAAGTTTCAACTTCATATAAGTCTGTCCTAAAAAGAAGTGGTATGCGAATATACAATGATGAGATTCACCAGCCGCGTTCAAGGCCAAGTAAATGAGATTCGAACGAACTTGGACATGCAGCTCAGTTCACACTGTGTGGCTTAACCAATACATCAGGAGTCGAGACTTAGCTCCCAAGCAAGAGGCCTCAGGTCACATGCGTTTCAAACATAACCAGAAGCGTGACGTCAATGTCATTCGTGAGATTGTACGTCATGGGCCTGAACTAGTAGCATTCGTGGTTTTTCTAGAACTTCGCTGCGACTTTCGAGGCAATTGCCACTACAGTCGGTTGTTGCTTTCTGACAAGCAACCAAGTAAAGCAGCGAGTGTCTTGTCGGGCAATTCTCGTTTCGTGTGAAAGTTTTCTTCAAGCCCTATAAATACCCTTATTGTGACGCCTGCTATCCCATACAATTCGTTCTCTTCTTTCGCTGCATAAACTTCGATTCACTCCCAGGGCCTATTGAAAGGAAAAGCTTTACTTGAAGGAGGAAGGAACGTATAACAATGGGCACATCATCATACAAGTGGTGGGTTCTACGAAGGAACTTGAAGAGGGCAGTCAAGAAGATAAAGGACATGCTGATTCGCAGATGGCGAAGAATAACCAATTCAGTTGCTAGTGGTGCTCATAGAAGGCGTTGGTTGCGGCGTAGTCGAACTTCACCAGGCAGGCGACACCACATTGAAGAGGCAGATTGGAAAGAGAGTAGTTCAGAATCAGATGGAGCACTAGAACGTGCAAAGATGGTATCTTTCCATTGCGATGGCAGCGGTCACAGCAACCCATATGAATGTGATTGCGAAGAGGATGATATCGATGGGAGGGCAGAGAATTTCATTACGAATTTCCGGCGTCGACTTCAGATGGAAAGGCAGGTTTCTTTGGAGCTACGCTACTCCCGGCGGAATAGTTTCTGTTAAGTTGAAGAGACGGGATTGGTTGTGCTCCTTTTTAATTTTATGGTTTCTGCATATTCGAGTCAGAATGTTTTTGTCGATCCGCATTGGGACTAATTTATATATATTTTTTCCTTCTTTTGAGTTCTGAGTTTGAATTATCCTGATAATGAGCCCGTAGTTAAGCTTCTACAAGTTGTGTCGATAAATGTAGTGAATGAAGATAAAAAGACGTATTTGTATCAAAGAAGGCATTGATGGTGACATATTAAAGGCACATCTCCTAGACTTTTACAGCGTTGGATACATTTTTATTTTCTTCCAGAATTAAGAAAACCGTCATCCACAGAGGACATAGCACTACGCTTACGACAATGTCAAATTGTTAATGAGATTAAATCGAATCTATTGAATTCTCCATCCAAAGCCCAATCGACATTATTTGCCTAAGGGCCAATGTTCTATTTAAATCAAGAGACTTCAAAAATTCGTCTACGCATGAAATTTGACAAATATGTAATTTTCCCTTTTCCGCCAACTCCACTACCATTTCCAAAACTTCTCTCTTTCGAAAAAAATCAGAACAAGGAAGCAAGATAACTACAGATTCAGAAAAAAAAAAAAAAAAAAAAAAAAAGGAAAATGTCACAAATGGTCATTGAACTTTCATCTAATGTTCAGTTTCATCCCCGAGCTTTCGATTTACTCAATTTGGTCCTTGAACCATTAACAAATGTTCCATTTAGTCCTTCCGTTTGTTCAAACCGTTAAGTGATGACATGGAGCATTAATTGATGACGTGGAACTAAGTTCGATTACTAGAATTATGAGTCAATATATATCTTTAAAAAGGAAAACAAATTAGGGGTTAGCTGGAGATAAAAAAGCACTTATCACAAAAGCAGAGAGAATAAGTGGTTTTGTATCTCTTTTTTTTTTGGACAAAGTGGCTACAATTCGACTGTTTTAGAGGTAATTTCCATGTGGATATTCCATATGTCCTTTTTTATTTTTATGTTTAAAAGACTAAAAGCCATGTAAGCCAATTCCGTTAACTTTAACTAACGGAATGATGAAATTAGTCAATTTTCAAATAGTTGGGGACTAGATCGGACATTTATCGATAATTCGAGGACCAAATTGAACAAATTAAAAGTTTATGGACGATATTGCACATTAAATGGGAGTTTAGGGATTGTTTGTGACATTCTCCCAAAAAAAAAAAAGAAAAGAAAAGGACCTAATATTGCTGATGATTCAGCCAATGTATGTGTAATATGCGGTGTTGAAAAGGTTGACCAGAAAAAAAAAACAAAAAGAAAAACAAAAGCAAGGTTGACAAGTCAACATAGGGGGAAAAAGGGCACACCCGGCTCACTCGAGAACTCTTTGGCCGAGAGCTCTGCCAGGAAGAAAAGAAAGAAGAAGAGGAAAAGGAACGAGGGCTTTGCGTGTTCCCACCATCAAAACCTCGCCAAACTGGATTAATTATGTATCGCAACGCCTGGTAAGTACATATACTTCTCATTCTTTCAATTGGAGTAGATTTCTAAATTAGGTCGTAAATTCAAAATTATGTGAGATTTGAGTTGCCAAGTCCAATATTTAAGTTGTCGATGGATTGTGGTGTTGTAAAGTCATGAGATTTGATGGTCATTGATCTGAAGCAACGCTTTGGTTAGAGCAAAATTTTGGGATTTAGCGTGCGAGAAGTGTTGCGTTTCTGTTTGAATAATTACTTCGAGTGAACAATTTGTTGTCACATGAGAGTTATTTTATAGTTTAATGTTTTTTGGAGAGACTTTTAGACAAATCTCATATAATTTTCCATGTCATTTAGTAAGATTTTTATAGTAAGATCTTCGTACATGTCGATATTGCATTGCTTTGGATGGTGGGAACACGCAAAGCCAAGTTTGTCGATTTTTATAGTAAGATCTTCTTTGTAAAGGTCGACACCTATTACGCCCAATTAAGAAATTGCGTAGTTACCAAATCTTTTGAGCAAAAACTAAGTAACACTTATTTTAGAGTAAAGTGGATCCGATTGACCCAACCCAGAATACGTGGCGCTACCATTACACACGCATGCACGCGCACACACACATATTTATATAATCGTCACATATAAGTTGAAGACTTCTGCATTTTGCGGATTTAAAAGTTTGCACATTCAAATTATATCAAGGTAAAATAATATCGTAAAATAATATAAAAGGCATAAAAGCTTTGTAGGAATTTTTAGGCACCGCATTGATGTGGACAAATGCGTAGATGGATGAATTTTTCCTAAACACGAATATAATTTTATGTCAAATTTCAAGGTCTACTTAGTTCATGAAACCTTGTCTGTATGATATGTGACCCTCAAAAATCAAATACAATATAAGGTTCTTATTTGCGTACGGATACGTGCAATTAGCACAAATTCTATAAAAATGATCTGCACCTAACAGTCACTATTAACATTTGAGTTTTATTACTTTGAAGTAATAAGATTTTATGTGGGGATTTAGTATGCCTGAGGACCTTCTGTTTTTTTGTTTGGGATTTCTAATGCATGTCCAAAATGAAAATGCGATTTGACACGAAATTACGTGCATAGAATAAAAGAGACTGCGAGGTTAGTTTCAACTTGCATTACTTGGGACGTGTGATCAACACAGATGAAGAAGTACTATGTAATATATAAAACTGAATAATATGAAAATATCAAATCGTTATTTTTAGGTGAAATCATTTACGTATGCAGGCCCGGTCTACGATTTTTCCAAACGTATATCAACTACAAGTAATGCATTCGAATGTAGATTTTCATGAGATAAAACTAAAGATATTAAAATTATTCACTTAATCTAGAAATTCACGATTAATATTGAAACGGGTATTATTTTATTTTTTATATGAATTTTCATTTAATATCACATTGATTTATTGTTACAATCATATAAATATACAAATACTAAAATGATATGTCTTTACGAAGAAATTAAAATTAGGATTATTTTGATGAAATGTTTAAGAGACATATATACTTGATCAAATATATTATGATTATTTTAAAGACAAATAAAGAAGTGTGAGTTCAATGGACGCCCCGCGCAACCCTGCCCAATGGAAAAATCCACTGGGCCAATGGGACAGATTTAGGGTCAAATGCCTAAAATCCTGTCTGAGTCTGCCTAATGCCCAATTCCACTTTGGGGTCTCAAGTACCGAGTATATACATTTGGCCTTTAAGAGGTTTTTTTTTTTTTTTTAAATCTAGAAAGGGTGAAAGAGCAAAAGTTGTCTGTCTGAATTGACATAATATGTTGATTTGATCTATCAAATTGAAACTACATTCATGCATGTGCAATGTATAATAATGCTGGATCTTAATTCGGTGATTGGACAATAAATTATATTCAGCAAAGGGGCGAAAGGGATAGATTCATCAATATATTGGAATTTTGGAGGTTGAATTTGACATCAATAACACGATATATTAGAATATCATGTTATTGTCAAGCCCAACAGGTTATTTGATTCATTTAGCTAATCCATAAATGAGAAATATATATATATATATATATATATATATAATTATCTTGTATTTTTTTAAAAATTATACGAGATTTTGTATTTGGTAATCGATTTTATGAGTATATCGGAAGGGGTCACACATATATTTTTCTTCTTGACAGCCCATGATTGGCGGGTCCAAATGTCAAACTTGCATGTTCTAGTCCACCACGATTGGCTCTATTAGTAAAATAAAAAATCTGAGCGTTGCGTGGGGTGCATGGCAGAGAAAGGAAGCCTCTAAAAAAATTAATTAAAGCTAGAGCATGTGAAGTTCGCTGAAAACCGTGCTCTAACTGAGGTTTAGCGTATAACTATGTACCATGAAAAGTGGAACTAATAGCACATTCTGAAATTTCAAGTCTGCCTATTGCGATAAAAGAAATATAGCTATTTCAATTCACTTGATATTAGCATTGAAGTACTTTCAGTTATAGTGTGTTTATTTTCCATATTTTATTGGACAAGAACAAAGCAGGATAATTTACGTATATATTGATTTGATTACAAAGAAAGATGAATGGTTGTGAAGAAATTAGATAGAAAGATATGCTTGCACGAAAAAAGAAACTTGTATGAGTCAATAAAAAAATGAGCTAATTATGTAAAGTAAGTTAATGTTAATCAATGATTTGATGATGAAAATGAAATAATTTAATAAGTAAAAAATAATTCCATCGAGAAAAATCAATTCTGCCAAAGTAAGAGCCTATTGACAAAATAATATTAGAATTTATACCTTCATATTTAGGTTAATGGCATCTTTAGTAGGGGTTTGGCAAATAAAATGTATGCATGATATCTTCTCGCACCCCACAATAATGAAATGCATATCAAATGAGATGGAGATAATCGGTACTAATTGTATCTTGTGACAATAGTATCATAGAATTCAAATTTCTTGCCCTAAATTTGATTTTCATATAATAAATAAATTTAGAATGATAAAATAAATCATTTAAAATTGAATTTCATTAAGTAATATCCTAAAAAGATTTTAAAAAAAGAAAACAAAAAAAAAAAAAAAAGACATTAGTTGGCTGATTTTGAAATATAAAAGAACCAAAATACATTTTGAAGCTTAAAAGAAAAGTGGAAAAACGAAAGGTATTCGTTTTGGAGAAAAGGTAATTGTGTATTTTTGAAAAGCAAAACCAAAGAGAGGAAGAAAACACTAGTGCTGCCATGGAGAGCTTCAACCTTCCAAAACGAGAGCCACGCCTACGGATCTGAGGGCACAGCCGGTCCATCACCGCGAGCCTCAATGGTGAGGTCGATATCCCGACCGCCATGGATGAGTCCTCGAAACGGCCAACGGCCGCCATCTCAGAAAACAAGAAATGAAAGGAAAGGCACGGTGGCTGGGCTCAACCGGTTCAAAACTAAAAGATTTGATTTCCATGTGGTGAAACGGATGAAATGACCCACTCATCCATATCGCATAACGCATGTATCGCTGTAATCTTTTGTTAAATTGCAATGCAGCCGTTTTAAAAGCTTAAACTGTTTAGCCCGAAGCATAATTTAATTTGAATACTTTAATACTTCTCCTTGTGAGTAGGCTAGACTTTACGCCAAGCCTAAAATATGAGAATATATAACGCGGGAGGTCTGAGATGTTTGAATTCAGAACCTCTAACTTTGATATCATGTGAAATGTTGTGGAATCCATTTGACTATTCTAATAATATGAGCTATAGAAGGAAGAGATGGTTGAAATTAGATACTTTAGCAATCAGCGTTAATGTAATGCAACAGTAAAGCAACTATAGAATGAGCCAAATCCACCAAGGAAGAGATGGTTGAAATTAGATACTTTAGCAATCTTCACCACCACCACCCAGAGGTGGACCAGCAGAGGTCTTGCTCCCCGTCCTGTCTTCTTTTGCGTCATCCGAAATGATCGTCGTCTCAACATTTAAAAATTTAAAGCAAGCGAGAATAAACAAGGACATCAGAGGACGGATAGGACGAAGGCAGGGGAGAAGGAAGACAGAGACTCCTAATGCATTAACCACCGGCGAAGATAAAGCACCTGTGATGATGACGATGAAAATATGTCCGCACAATGATATCTTGGTGGCAAGCCAAGAGAGTTTGCCAACGGTCAAGGTGACACCAATTAAGAAAGCGGCAGACATTGCCGGGAGTGAACATGCTAGTAGCACATATGCAGTCAGGCACGCGAATATTGATACGTGGACTTCGCTCAGGTATGCAAACATGAAGCAAACGACTGAGGTCATTGAGCAAAACATCGCGATGGTGTTGTAAATCACGAAGTGCTGGAACATTCGATTGTCCAGCATCGTAGCCATGCCCCTGTCATCTTTGGATGCCATGTCTGAGCTATTCAATCCTCCAGGAACTGCAAAACCAGCTGCGAAAGTCACAGTGGTCACAAGCGTTGCCACCAACAACAGGGTATTGATATCTTCCCTCATTCTGCTAAGGTTTACCACACTTGCTAAGGTTTCCTCTGCTTTGTCTCGAGCTTCCGGCTTAAGTATGAGTAGATCTGGTCTCTTAGCTGACACGCTTAATAACAGAATGCGTGCCCAACCCTGAGATCGGAATAATAAATAAAAGGAAAGAGAGAACAAATTGTTAGCGAGTCGATAACGGGAAAGAACTCTAGAGTACTCATTCAAAGGGAAACTTTTACTTCTAAAGATGCAGGGTCTGCTCAGTTTGAAGAATTAACACCAGAGTAATAAGTTCACTTCAAATGAGAAAAGAGGCACAAATGAAATGAATATGGTTCACCTTTGTCATAGGTTGACTTACTGATAATGTAATGAGATTATGCCATGTTTAGAGGGGTCAAATTTGCCGCCTTGGCTTCTGGCCTTTTAAGAAAAAAAGATTGCAACATCGATAACCCCTGATCTTATTTATAAGCTCAATTAATCGAGACATATAGCAAGTCATCTCAGCATTTACCAGAGATATTCACTTGCTTCTAGCCGCGGACGTGTTCATGGGCAAAATTTAAGTACTTCCTATTAAGGCTAAATTAGAGACTTGTGCGCTATTAATCCTAGAGGAGTCTTGGCTATTCTAGAAAATTGATTGATACTTTAACAATCCCGTTGACTACGAGACTAACGATTTGAACACGAGATCTGCGCTTAACTAAGATATAAGTCTATGGAAATTCCCGGTAAGTTGATAAATAAAATAGTGACTGTTCATGTTACCTACCGGCCGAAACCCATGTCGTGGGTGATCTGGAGCACTGTCGACAACAGACAAGTTTTTGTGGTTGAGAAGGGAGGGTTTCATTCTTTTATCCACCACAAGATTAAGCAAAGCGGCAGGTTGTAAATACTTCGCTGCCAAGTGTGAAGGTGTATTTCCATCATGATCTCTTTCATTTATCATCTCCCCCAGATCAGGATGTCTGAGTATATATCTCACTACATTTTCTCTCCCGTATTTTGCTGCTATGTGAAGAATGGTTTGTCCTTGCCCATTTACCCACTGTGACACGGGATATAGCTTCTTGATTAGTGCAACATGACCCCCCTTGCTCGCAATATGAATGGGAAGATCTCCATTGTTGTCCTGTTCTCGAGCCAAATATTTGGTTTCTGGTTGTAAGAGTTCGAATACTTGGGGCACATTCCAGAAAGCTGCTAAATGGAATACATTACCACCTCCAGAGTCTCTCATTGCGAAAAGCTTCATGTTCGTTTTGAGTATCTTGAGTGACTCTGGAATCATGAGCTCCAAATTAGGGACCACCATCCGCATAAACATTTGAACTAGTTGGGGCTTGGTACTGAAACTGGTGATAATTTCGATTGAATAATCAAGGCTTTGAAAGGTCTGCCTAACCCATTTTCGGTTTGAAAAATAATGGCTCTTTGAGCTATGAATCTCGAATTATTATAACTTTCCTTCTCTAATATGATGGAACACAATCTATGAGACTTTAGATAAATTTGGAAAGGACCCCATTTACGTATTTTGGAGAGACTTTAGATAAATTTCAGACCATTTTCATCCAAAGAAATGCAGCATCGAGATGTACTAACATTTTACTGTAAAAATCTTACTAAATGACATGGCAAATTATATGGCATTTCCATGTTATGAAGTATTTATAGAGTCCGCAAACATAATGAGTAGAAAAAAAAAAAGAAAAAAAAAAAAGAAAAGGGAAACGACGTTTAAGTAGCTAGGGGATCAAGGAAAGGAGAATGGATCTATTTCTATTATGTTCGTTAAATTTTGGCAAGTATAAAGCAAATGTGACCTTCATAAAGGTGGACACCTATAAAGCTTAATTATGATATTGCGTATTTACCAAAACTTTTAAGCAAAAAATAAGTAAAATTTATTTTAGAGTTGCGTGGGATCCGATTGACCCAACTCAGAATATGTGGTGCCATTATTACACACACACATGTATATAATCATCACATATAAGTCGAAGATCTATGAGTTTTGACGATTTAAAAGTTTGCACATTCAAATTATATCAAGGTAAAATAATATCAGAAAATAAGATAAAAGGCATAAGAGCTTTGTATGAACTTTTAGGCACCACATTGATGTGGACAAATGCAAAGATGGATGCATTTTTCCTAAACAGGAATATAATTTTATGTCGAATTTCAACGTCTACCTAGTTCATGATTCTTTGTACTTTCACAATCTTGATCAAGCGAAAATCTCATTCTCAAAAATCAAATACACATATAAGGTTCTTATTTGCGTACGGAACGTGCAAGAAGTGCAAATTCTATAGAAATAATCTGCACCTAATGATTCACTATTAACATTTGAGATTTATTTACTGTAGTCGTAAGATTTTATGTGGGGATTTTAGTACACTTGAGGACCTTCTGTATTTTCTTTTTTGGGATTTCTAATGCAAGTCCAAAATGAAAGTGCGATTGGACACAAAATTACGTGCATAGAGTAAAAGAGACTGCAAGATTAGTTTCAACTTGCATTACTTGGGATGTGTTATCAACATAGCTGAAGAAACTCTATATACTATATCAATCTGAATAATCTAAAACTGTCTAATTATTATTATTAGGTGAAAGCATGTATTTATGCATACGTTGATTTATGGATTAATTGATAATTCGAATGGGCACAGGGCTTGTCACCCCGAGGAGCCTTGCCCTAACCGAGTAAATTTTCTCGGACTGGGCAAAAAGATGCAGGGCAGAATTTATGCAGCCCCGGTCTCCGATTTTTACAAAACGTATATAAAGTACAAGTAATGCATTAGAAAGTATAGTTTCATGAGACATAACCAAAGATATTAAAATCATTCCCTTAATCTACAAATCCATGATTAAATTGAAACATGCATTATTTTATGGACTTTGCAAACATAATAGTCTTTCAAAGTAATAGAATGTTGTGAGTCACAAACTTTTGAAGGAATGGACTCACAAGAATTTATAATTACCAATTATTTATTTATTTGTGATTCAAAATATATTATTATCTTCATAATAAATTAAAGCATGTCATCCAATCATTTTTGTTATTTTATTACCTAGATGAATTTTCATTTAACATCACATTGATTCATTATTACAATTATATAACTATACAAAAACTAAAATGATATATCTTTATGAAAAAATAAAAATAGGATAATTATGATGAAATTTTCAATAGACATATATACTCGATCAAATTATGATTATTTTAAAGATAAATAAAGAAGTGTCGGTTCAACGGACGCTCCGCATAACCCGCCCTCTGCCCAATTCCATGGCGGAAATGGGACAGATTTAGGGCAAATGCTCGAATTCCTAGAGTCTGGAATGTATTTGAGCTGATCTATTATGTTCTAATGGGAGATAATTTGTTTATTAAGAGAATGATATGGCTAGTTGCAACTTCTTCATGGGTACCCAACTACTTTTATAAGCAAGGTGTGGAAGTTTATGTGAACACACGCAACAGATTTGGGTAAGCACGAAGAGTGGTTGCACAGATTTGAAACGAGTTTGGTCCACATATAATTAGACATTTCCTGTGGATTTAAGTACGTACCATATTGTGCATGTGCAACAGCACCATGAACGGGCGGCAAGCCTTCTATCCTCGACGGGTCAAGTGGGAGTGAAAATAAAATCGGAAATATCTCTTGGTTGCGGGTTTCAAGGGCCAAGTAGAGGGGAGATTTCTGATCCTCATTCTTCAAGTACACGGGCTCCGGATCTTCCCCCAACAAACGCTTCACCAGGTCAACGTCACATGTAAGCACGGCCTCGTGCAAAGCGGTGTTTCCATGTTTGTTCTTTATCCTCAGGAGGAGCTTGTCCTCGACATTCGGGAGGTCTTTTACCCGGCCAATCAACATATCGATGAATTTAATTTCCTTGGCCTTAGTGGCGATGTGGAGGGGGGTATTTCCCCAATCATCTTGGGTGGCAACGAAGTGGTCATGGACATTGTCAAGCAGGAGCCTTAGGATGTCGCCCTTGCCTTCGAGTACTGCAATGTGCAGTAGTGAACCCCTCGGAAGCCCCTGGAAAATGATAGTGGCGGACGGATCTGTTTGATCGGCAAGCCTTTCAATCTCGGAAATGAACTCTTCCACATCGGCACGTTTGATAACATCCACCAGTCTGCTAGCAGCTGCATACAAATCTGCTGGTTCTTGTCGCGCAGCGGCTCTTGCAGCCGTCAGAGCATTTTTTATCCTCTCCCGTCGAATCCTCCAGATTTCTTCTTCCTCCAAAGAGTCCATTTCATCCTTCTTGACCTCCTCCTTGATGTCCTTGTCCCCTATAGATACCTTTACGTCCATCTGGCCTAAAATATGCAGGTAATCGAGTTTTTGCTGGGAACAAGAGTTGTGTAAGGTGACACGATATCAATTTAAATATTAAATAAAGCATTTAATTTCATAATATTTAATAGTGGTTCCACAAAATTTTATATGGATCTGAACATAAAATTTAGAGTCTAGAAATTGTTGCAAAAGATCGCAGATACAAATGATTCACTGTGAGAATTTAAGTGCAAGAAATTAATAAGATGTCATGGATTTACTTGGTTGTTCAGCCGGATGTACCTATTCTACAAAGAGAGCTTTAAACAAACAAAAGACTACAAGTGCTTGCACCAAAAATCCTCAAGTGAAATGAATTAAAGGGTAAATTAGAGGTTCTCCCTCTTTGAGAGAGAGGGAGCTGCCTGGCAAATGCTGGTGGCAAGTGCCACCGGATTGAGCTCAGAGATAGTGGTGGCGCGACGATGAACACAAGTTACATCTGATCTGCAACTCTCCGCATTCTAACACCCACTTTATCTCCTAAAAACAGGCATCATAGGTAAACTAAAGTGATGAGCAAAATGTGGCCCTTGAAAGAATGCTGCATTGGCTAATCAGTCGACACACGTTTCCCCTCAACAACTCTAGAATCTTGCAAACTAGTGGCGGAGCTCGGAGATTTTCTCCGTGGAGGCAACAAGAAAATGAAGATCATTTTATTCACGGCCCTGAAGTTTGATATCCACCGCAGTTATGTTATCAATCTCTTGAAATTTAGATTTCGCTCACCCAATCTAATGTTATGTGGTTTCGGTCCACAACTTCTATTTCTGTCAATATCGATCAGAAATTTTTCCATGCGATTGATTTACTTGACATTATAGCTACATAATTGACAAGCCAAAAATGTCATGTGAGGATATTATTTAAGTTTAAATCATGTGCAATAAGAGTAACTTAGATTCAAATAAATGTGAGAGAACTAAAATTGCCAATAGTTCTAGTCATTGCCATTGGGCATGATGTAATTGTTTCACGAAATAATTTTGTGATCAACATAGATAGTCCAAAAGTCATCCAAAAAGGTTGTTAAATTTGGCAATGCAAATGCATGTTAGAGACCATCATAACGTGATGTAAAAGTTCATGGATAGAAATTGAAAATAAGTTTATTACTATTGAAACATGTAACAATCTAAATGTTTATATGTTAGATCCTTTTGCTTTGTAACTCAAGCATATCAATTCTTAATCAAAGACCCAAATGATAGCAATAAAATAGGATATTCAAAGATTATTTATACCAAAAATGATGGACTAATGCTCTGGAGATTGTCGAAATGATGTGATCAAAACCTGCAATAAAAGAAGTTCGGATTACACCCCAGATTGGAGCTAGGTTTTGCACATGTTCCTGCAGATACTTTGTCGAGAATTTTTTTTACAGAGGACTAGATGGATATAAGAACCACAAGTGAATTTGAACATGATTGAGAGATTTTTGAGTTCGTCTCTTTTGTAAGCTTGCAATATCCATTTTAGTATCGTTCCCGAGAGTTAGCAAGAATGACAAATTGATTTATAAATATATGAGAGAAGTAGTTATATGTGCTAAGAGTGAAGACATTTGTCTAGGTGAGAGATGAAGTGTATAATGGACTCTTTGTGAACACCCGAAGGTGTGATTTCAAATTCGGGGAGAGATTCTACTCTGTTTTGCGTAAAATGTTTTAAAACGACTATATCTAGTGTACAGCGAGGTTGCTGTTGAGGAAGTCAAGTTCTGCGATGACAGCAATTTCTACACTGTGTATGTACTTTTGCCATAACAAAAGGAATTCAACCTTTCTGGGCTGCTAGCTGGAAAGAGGAGTAGACAAACTCAAAATGAACCTTTATAAATCTCGTTTGCAATTTATTTTTCTCTAAACTTTTAAATTTCCACAGTTTGTAAAAGCTAATTTATATTGAAGTAGAAGCACAAATTTTAATTGGGATTAATTATATAAAATTAGTATATATTTTCTTGCAAAATCATCACCTCCCTCTTAATTGCATATCTGGGCCTCACAAATTTCTTCAAATGTCTTTAGAATTGGACTAGTTGAGAAAATATGATCTTGGTGAAAAAAGCTAGTAATTATAATAATGACATTTCAACACCCAACCATTCATAATTACTAAATTTACATGAGGGCTCCTAGTTTAGTATGGAGGCCATCCAACACAGGCTGCTAAGAGACAATTGAGCCACTAGCATCTTCTAGCATACTTTATAAGCCATCCACAAATGTTATATTGAAATCTCTCATAAAGAATTTACTCAAAAATCTCACAAAGAGAATAACCTAACATATCGCTTGTTTGCTATGACGTGCTAAAACCAAAAACCAGTAGAGTTAATATGGACGCTAGTGTTGCCACCACTAGGTGCGTGTTTAGCAGGTCCTTTATTTCATCCTGTTTCTTTGGGCCGGAAGATTGGTCGCTGCGGGATATCGCCTCTCATGGGCGATGTCGTGCAAAGTGCAAACTAAAATTAGGAGGGTCAGCCAGTGGGGGTGCGGAGGCAAAAAGGACCGGGAAGAAGGGATACTTTGAGCTAAGTAGAGAAAGAATTTTAGTCCCAATGCTGTAGGAAACAAAACTTATCGTATCGATATGCTAGGAGCATCATTGAATAGAGTGAACCAATGAAGAAATAATATAATGAAAAGTTTGTGATCCAGCATCAAGATTGAAGAACATTATTGCCAAAGGAAATATTAGACAATTAGCAAAAGAAAAAGGAAAGGAAATATTAATCAATTTGAAAAATACATACCCTCCAATACCAACACTTCGTTCGCCAATGATCTATAGGCTATATTGAAAGCAGTGAACTCATTTGTGCCATGAAAGATGAACCAAAGCAGCCATTTTATATTACAGTAAAGGGCTAAACTTGTTGTTTAATAAATCCTCGCACATAATTCCTTACTTGCTTCATGTCTCTTTAATTGATTCCGTTCCTTGCCAACCATAGAAGCAAAGAGGTATAGAGATTCTCAAAAAGTCCTTTTGTATCCAGCTTTGGGAATTATGCGTACCCTCATCCTTCGTCCCAATTGCCATCTGATACCAAAGTTTAGTAATTATGGACATATTATTCTATGTCAAAATTTATCTATCACTAGAACATCACTTGGCCTCGTCAAAAGCTTGATGGTGTGCATTGAAAGACCATTTTTTTTTTTGCAGGTCAATGGCCCCCAATCACAATAAAATATGTTAGGCATCAATTACATAACCGAAATGGCTAATCAATCAATCACAAGGCTTGCAAAATGTGCATTTTTGTTAGATGCTGCATTTAAATTTTGAATTTTTTTTCTTTTATATTGGCTTGTTACACCATACACTGTTGTGTAAAACACAAATCATCTCCTCTCCAGTCACATCGTGAATGAAAATAAGCAAACGTTTCCTTTCCATATGGGCTCGTGTAGCTAGCCATATGGCATCATCCAATTGGCGAGCAGTAGCTGCTGATGATATCCATGGGGAGCGCAGAGACTTTTATCGCAAAACTTTCGGGGTTGACTTGGCATGGAAAAATAGGCTTTCTTTGGGGCTAATTTACATGCCTCCAGACAAATCCTAATTAACATGCTCCGTCTTTTAATAGAGAACCTTGCAATGTTTTAACCATGAATCTGCCCGAAATGCTAATCAATAAGCATACTACTCGAGGGTGTTTCTGTGTGTGTGTTTTCACTTTAGATGAGAAGTTAAAAAAAAAGGCTGTCATTGTCAATCAAATACATTTATACCATTGAATGATAGCAAAAGGAGCTCTTGGGTCGGGAGTGTTGGAACCAATTTTAGTTTTGCGGAAGCTTGTGTGTAAAATACAACAAGAAAGGAGATGAATGAAAGAGACTAACAACAACAGAGGACAAGGAAGTGCTTACCATATAGTCGGGTGCATTACAAAGCAAAGGAAAGCTTTTCTCTACATGTGAGAAAACATCACTCAAAAACATTCATGACTATTGTATGTATATGATTATTCCAACTGTATTTAGTATCATACATGGAACGATCACAAGGCGGATCATCATTCTTAGATCCATTCTTCAGATAAGCATAATTTCGATAACTAAAAAAAGAACTTTCTCACTCTGGTACTGTAGTAGGTAAACTTGAAGGAGAAAGAGACATTAGTTTGGGCTTTGTTGATTTATTACGTGATAATTTTATTGAAAAAGATCGAACCCGTGGTATTGATCTTATTCAAGATTGGGTCTATATATATACAACTTTTGCTCTGCCGTCTTCAATGTGAATGGGGATTGCCGACTTCAACTTGTCTTCGTGCAAGCTGTACTCTTCTTGCCATCAATGATTAAGTCGATAAGGGAAGTAGGATCTCCACCGTGGCTCCTTTTTCTTGATTAACGTGTGGCTTCTTGAAGAATACTTTTCTTTGGCGGTTTGCAAACCGCCACACTCCTAGCTTTCATACACTCGACCAAAAACTTAATGAAATTAAAATCAAATATTCATTTTCTTCAAAAAAAACTTTTTTTACTATTTTCTAACAGTCTCCCTTAAAATTGATTTTGGAAATCAACAACACCGAGCATTGTCTTCAATTTCTTGAACAAATCCGTTTTCAATGGTTTTGTCAAAATATCTGCAATCTGCTCTTTAAATCGATAGAAATCAAAATCAGTTTCACCTTCTTTAACCAGCTCACGAATATAGTGATATTTGATGTCGATATGTTTGCTCTTGCCATGAAAAATAGGATTCTTGACTAATACAATTGCCAACTTGTTATCACACATCAATTTAGTAGGACCTTTCTATTCATACATCAGTTCAAAACGCATCCTATGAAGCCATATCACTTGACACGTCGCTGAAGCTACTGCTATGTATTCTACTTCAACTACGGAGAGTGCAATAACTTGTTATTTTTTTGGGGGACCACGAAATTATTCCTGATTCAATCACTATTTGTATGCCTTACTAAATTGAAATTGTCAGTGTAAGAATATAAAATTCCATGATCATGAGTTCCACCGACTTACCGTAGAATTCTTTTCGATGCCTGCAAATGTGATTGGTACGGTTTCTCCATGAACCGACTAATAATTCCCACGCCATAAGTAATATTTGACCTAGTGCAAGCCAAATATCTTAAACTATCGACAACACTTTTAAATTAAGTGGGATTTACCGATTCCTTCTTTCTTCAACTCCAACCATTTTGCTACAAGAGATCAAAATGATTTGAGCGATTCCATATTGAGTCGTTCAAAATATCATTAGCATATTTCTGCTATGAGAAAAATATGCTTCATTTGTCTGCTTCACTTTAAGGCCTGGAAAATAGGACATTAATCCCAAATATGTCATCTCAAACTAGCTAGTCATGGCCTCCTTGAATTCAACAAACATCTTCTCACAACATCTTGTAAATATCAAGTCATTAACATAAAGGCAAATAATTATAATATCGCCATTAGTATTTGACTTGATGTATAATGTATGCTCACAAGGCACTTTTAAAAGCCATGCTCCAACAGGTAAGTGTCGATCCTTGTATACCAAGCTAGAGGTGCCTATTTTAGCCCATACAATGCTTTCTTCAATTAATAAACTTGATTTTCACACCTTTTCTTCTCATAACCTTGTGGTTGCTCCACATATACTTCCTCATTGAGGAAACCATTAAGAAATGTTGATTTCACATCCATTTGATGAATCTTTCAACGGGCCATCTAAATGGTATCCATTCAAGCCACTGATGCAAATATTTCAAAATAATCAATACCTAGCTTTTGCTTGTAGTCTTTCACAACTAGTCTGGCTTTGTAATGGCCCACCTGACAACCGGGTTTGTACTTTGTCTTGTACACCCACTTGACACCAATGGGCTTCTTACCATCCGGTAGAGAAGTTAGTACTCATGTGTCATTCTTTTCAATAGAGTGGATTTCTTCATCCATTGCTTGGATCCACTTCTCATCTGCAGCTGCATCATCATAGGAAATGGGGTCACATTCTGCAAATAACTAAAATTTTACCATTGTTTCATCAGTGATTTCGTCATTGTCATTATCATCATCTCTTGTGACCACATAATTCTTGAATTTTACTAGCATCTTCCACGGTCGTTGTGAATGTCGAATCAACAGTTCTGCAATCGTTGCTGGTGAAGAGGATGAACTACCAAGCAAAAGTGATGGATGTTCAGTTGAAGATTTTTCTGTCCCCTCCCCACCAATGGTTCATCTTCAATAGGGATACCTTTCTGGTCAATCTTTTGGTTCTAGTCTCAGGCTTCATCTTCAAAAAATTGGACATCTCTACTGATAAGTACCATCTCTGTGATTGGATTATACAGCCTATAACCCTTATTCACATTACTATAGCCGATGAAAATGCACTTCTAGTTTTTGTCATCCAACTTTTTCCTCCGTTCTTCTGGTATATGGGGATATGCCACGCACCCAAATACTCATAGGAATGAATTATCTGGCTTGTTGCTACTCCGAGCCTCTTCTGGGGTTCTTCCAAGAACACTCCTTGTTGGACATCTATTTAGCACAAACATAGCACAAGCAATCGCTTTTGCCCAAAACTTCTTCGGTAACGCTTTAGCCTTTAGCATATTTCTTGCCATTTCAAAAATTGTTCTATTCTTTCTTTCTGCTATACCATTTTGCTGAAGAGTATATCTAGCAGTCAATCGATGTTTCACTCCAAGAATTTTACTGTAGTTGTCAAATTCATTAGAAGTAAATTCTCCATCCAACCTCAACGTCTTTAAATTAAAGCCACTATGTTTTTCAACATAGACTTTGAATTCTTTAAATTTGCCAAAAGCTTCAAATTTTCATCTCAAAAAATATAACCATGTTTTTCTGGTAAAATCATCAACAAAAATTAGGGTGTACCTTTTTTGTCCAATTGATTTCACCTCAACAGGGCCACAAACGTCTGTATATACCAACCCAAAAGGTTGCTTGGTTCTTCTAGCTTTTCCAACTAGAAAAAATTCTCGATGTTGTTTTCCGATGAGAGATCCTTCACATGAGTATTCTGGACTAGCAATCAAAGGCATGCCTATCACCATCTTTTTCTGGACCAGTAATTTTAGTCCACGAAAATTTAAATGACCGAACCAAAGATGCCACAACCACTTGCTATCTTTTGTCATCGCTTGGAAACTCAACACTGTCTTCGTCTAAAGGGATAGAGGAAGCATCCGGCTCTTCATCATCTACATCGTAGTGATCAACTTATTGTTTATACCTCTAATGGTGCAAACTCCATTTTCAATGTTAACTTTGTGGCCTTTTTCGGAAAGTTTCCCAACACTTAGCAAATTCTAGAAAAGTCTCGGCACAAAGTAAACGTCTGCAATAGTAACATTAGTACCATCTTTTGATTTGATATCAATGTCACCTTTGCCCATCATGGGAATTTTGGATTTATTCTTGAAGTTGACTTCACCACGAACCATCTTATCCGTCTTATCTAACTGCGAGAATAGCTCCTTTCGGCCACACATGTGATTATTGCACCCAGTATCGAGGTACCAAAATTTTGAGTCCATGGTACTCAAGTCATCCGTTTTGCATGCCAATACCACGTTTTCATTTGCAACGACGACATGTACATGTTCTGGCTGCTCGTGCCCCATGTTTGCTCGGCATTCGGATTTTTAATGTCCGAATTTGTTACACTTAAAACACTTGACTTTTGATTTGTCACATGTTTGATATCTTCTAGTGGAATTCGGATTTTCACCTCTACCTCAGGCACCTCCACGACCTCAGCCACCATGACGACCTCCTCGATTTGAGTGAGTGACCCAATTCCGCAGTGCTTGCTCAAGATTCGAACTGATAGACTTCTGATTCATTCTTTGCTCATGCGAGCATAATGAACCCATTAACCACTCCAACATCTTGGTTGATATATCTTGGCCATCTGCGATCACTACAACAACGTAGTCAAACCTTTCAGTCAAAGATCTCAAGATTTTTTTCTACAACTCATACATCCTAGAGTTATCAACCCTCGGTTGGTTAACGATGGTTTGTATACGATCAAAGTAAGCCGAGATAGATTCAGAGTCATTCATGCATAAAGACTCAAAATATCCTCGAAGTGTTTGAAGCCATACCCGCCTGACATGATCATCGCCTTTGTAGGATTTTTGCAACGTATCCCATGCTGCTTTCGCGGTCTTTGGGCTCGATATTTTTTGAAATATCGATTCCTCTATGGCTTGGAAGATCGCATACAATGCTTTCCGATCTTCCTTTCAAGACTCCTCCAACAATTATTTCTCCTCCTTTCTCAAAGCATTGAATTCTTTAGCATCAGCTACTTCGGTGTAGCCATTCTCCACTAGGTTCCACAAATCTTGAGATTTGAAAAGAACCTTCCTCTGAACAGACCACCTATTGAAATTCTTCTTGTTCAACTTTGGAAGTTGTAACTGAACGGAAATGGTGGATGCCATTGCTAGCTCTGATATCAATTGTTGAAAACAAAGGATAAATGACGTTTGAAGGATTTGTTGAGGAAAGAATGCAAACACACAAAAGAGAGGATATAATATTCAAAATGATTTGCGAAGGCTTAATATAGAGTGTACACCACACTCTTACAAACTTAACAATACAAGCTTTGCTAAGTTTAACTCTCTTTCTCTGTATTTCTCTCTCTATGCTTCTAAAGCTCTCTCTCTACATCTAAGTTCTACCAAGTGAACATATATATATAAAAAAGAAAAACAATCGCCAAGTGAAGTTGGCAAGAAAGGTCCAGCTGGTGCAAGCACAAATCTCTAAGCTAGCCTGTAACCAGCCCGCACTTGATCACTCCTCTCTGGCGGTTTGCAGAGCTCAGTTGATGGAGGCGGTTAAAGGAGCAGAAGCTCCATAGCAACTTGAAAATTCAAAAATTGAGAGGGTGACGTGTGTGCTTCAACAAAACCAAAGAGTTAAGGAAATAAGGGCCTGTTTGTTCCTCGGAACAAAATTTATGTTCTTTTGTTCCGAGAAACGAAAAAAAGAATAAAAATGCGTTTGGTAAAATTTTTGTTCCCATAAACAAAAAATCTATTTTTTTATTTCCGGAACAGATTTGAAACAGAAACAAGAAGTAGAAAAAAGTAATTTCTTATTCCCGAGAATAATTTCTAGAATCAATTTCTCTCTCTCTCTCTCTTTTTTTTCTCTTTTCTTCTTCTTCTTCTTCCTTTTGCCGGCCTTGCCCATGGCCGGCACGACAACCGGCTAGACGAGGGCCAACGACCTTGCTAGAACGTCGCTACTCGCTGGCCCTCGGAGATATTGAGCCACGGCAAGGCCGGGCTAGCCTCCAGTGAGCTTGCCGAGCCTCGCCCTGGCCTAGCGAGGCTCGGCGAGAACGGACCATGGTGGCGACCAGCCAAAGAGAAAAAGAAAAAGGAAAAAATAAGAAAATAATTAAAAAAAATAAGAATTTTACCAAACATATTTCTATCCTAGGATTAGAAATTTTAGTAAGTTATCAAATACATTATTTTGCTCAGAAACTATTCCCAAAAACAAAAACAGAAAAAATCATTTCTCATCAAAAATTATTCCCCGGATATAATGGTTACCAAATGCACCCTAAATCACCGCATCTATCTTGTCTTCTCTGATCAATCCTTTTGCACAAACATGCTTGTGAGGACAAAGTTAGCCGTAACTTTATCCAACGACAGGTTCAATATTATCTCTTTCAACCAAAAGTCAATTTTACTTATTTTCTAACAAGTAGAAATGCGTTTTATAATCAAATGAGTGGATATATTATATAGAAATTCCCTTGAAGGAATATTCAGCGTGTCTCCTATAAAAAAAACTATCATTCATATTAACGGATTCATATGTCTGTTCAGCAGCTTAACACCTATATTCTAACGAAGAGAAAAGCTTAACCTCTATCGAAATTTTAGTCATCAAGAACAATGCTCTAAGTCAAGTCCATCCCCGGAAATTTCTCTAAATGTGTGTCGACATGAGTGATAGAGTACGCCTTGGAAGTCATGATAATATCCCCCGTTACCCCCAATCGAGTAATTTTCTGGGAACAAGACCCTTCAGAGTAGCCCACAAAAGAATATCCTTGTCATGATTCGGAATCATGACCACGCTTTCTGAGGTGGAGCATGTTGTTTTGGTTACAAACCATCTCAATTAATTCGGCAACGATTGAACTATCATCGCGCGATGGCACTTGCCAACAAGCAGCAGCATAAGTTGAAATATAGCACGAAAAGAAAGTTCATCCCACCGTCCACAGCAGCGTTATCAAATTATCAATGGACCGCGACAGGGCTTCGCTTCCTAGGCTTTGTCTCTTTGTCCGGCTCCAAAGAAGCCGGAACTGGAGGATAAAAAGTAGCGGCTGCTGTCACAATCTCCCAACACCTTCCCGCTTGTCTTCGTTGGGAAATTTCACTGCAAGTTAGAGGGATCAGTCGATTGCTGGAACCTATAAAATTGACTCTTAGAGTTGATGCTCTAACCTGACAACAACACTTCAGGTCGATGAAGAAACATTTTATGAGAAAATTAAAATGGTTGGGGCCAACAAGGAGCTTAAGGAGGATCACTCTAACTGGTATTAGCAACAATATAAGTCGTTGGCCGTTTTGCCATAATAAGAACGGTCGTGCTCCACTGCACCGCTGGATTCAACATCTAAAAGCGAAGAAGAAGCAAAAGAAGCTGCAGCAGAACTTGAAGAAGTCATTTCGAAAGCTCCAAGGTAATAACATGACGACCATCCATCAGATAATCAGCACAATTCAAGTTATCATAGCATGCTGGGGTTTCCTTGATTCATTGTCGCAGTAAAGCCCGTTGTTCCTTTTAAATTATTCATGCAAATAATTACTTTGTTTATCTCTCATCATCCACCAAAACGTGACAGAAGTTGATATTTTTAAATTAACTCACTCGAGGTATCATTTGCTTTGGCTCATCCCATATCTAGCCTCACAGTCTTATCATTTAGAGTACACACTATCACTTTCCCAAAATATGTCACCCATCATAATAATTCTCTATCCTGAACACGTTAATTTCGAAATGAAACTTGTCGTTATGTCAAAAGACCTCTTTTCACATATACATGTTGGCATGCTCTCCCTCTCCATTTTTGCTCCATTCGTCCTCCTAAAAGCCTACCGGAAGCCACTCCTTGTCGAAGGCCTCTAGCCCCAACAATCACTACCCAGCCTCATTGAACTGGATCATTACAATTACCATCTCATATCTCCAAACTTTCACAACAAAATCATTTGCCCTTATAATTTTCATTTGAGTTGTCTTTGAGAGTATGGATGCGATGGTGTTGCGGTGCATTTTCAACTGCTGCTTCCCACCCCTTTCTTGATATGCATGATTTGATTTCAGTAGACATGAGGACGCCCTACACGACTTTCGACAATCTTTGTAGAGCAAGGACTTTCTCTTGGTTCCAAGCGTTTCTCTTTTCTTCAGATAGAAAATTTCTTAACATCTATCCAAGAATTGTTGGAATGGGGGGAATTTGATCAATTTTGGAATTTGATTGCACTTTTTGTAAGTTTCAGAATTCAATTACACTTCCGTGATAAGTTTTAAGAAGTGCAGCTTAACTGGTTAGGGTTAGTTAAAGATAAAAGGATATGGTACAAAGTAGACATTAGTACAATTCACCACCATCACTTCCGCGTAGAAAGTGAAGAAAAAATTGTTGGATGACCCCCAAACCAAAAAAAGAAAAAGAAAAAAAGAATCAACAGCTCGAGTTGCACGTTGCAAGTGAAGAGTGGACCTTCGTAAAGTCGAATAAGATAAGACTCTGGCCTCACAAGCTCTCAAAAATAACCCAATTATTTTGGCCTCAGACTAGTACTTACATCCAGGCATTATTCTTTTAGTCTTCTTGGATCGCGTTTATCCCAGGACACTCTCCTTGACCCAAGCTTGACCAGTGCTGCATCGCAACTTAAGAAGAGCATACTTAACCAACAGATTGCTCTTGCATGAGCATGTCTAGTGCACCGTCACTTCATTTTGTTGCGCCATCGCAAGACCCAAGATCTGTTTTTGACAGCATGCAGATCGCACTCCTCCAAAAACATTGTATACAGTTAGGGGAAAAAAGTAATATACAAAGACCGATCCAGCGACAAATTGGCACACAGGAGATAAGAAGACTTGTCCAGTTTGACTTTCAACTTCAGTAATATTGCCACGATTTAATCCATGAAGCACAGCACACCTCATTAATATGAGACTCGACATAATGCATCAGCAGTGGTGCATGTTTTAGGCTAACTTTGTGATGACATCATCACTTACATACCAATAAAACGATGTTGTTAAGACAAGTTAATACCTGGTGGAGTACGTCTTAAGATGCAGATGCTAAAAAATAGTTATGGCAAACAAACCTTCCGACACATCTCTAGAGGAATATCGGACCAGACATCACTGAGTTTGAGAATGCGAGCATTACCTTTAGAAACTATTTCATCAGTCAGGAAATACTCTGTAGCATTTGCCATAGAGTTCAAATGCCTAACCTCATGAAAAAGCGGGGCATCAACAGTCAGCAATTAGTTTCTCCTCAGACTCCTGCTGAATTTACTCCTGCAGTTTCATTCTGCTCCATAAAACAAATTTAAAAAAGATAAAAGAAGGTAAAAACACAAGCTCACTTTAAAAGGAATGTGATTGTTTGTAAGAGAAGCTGGATAGCCTCAGACTATCTACCAAAAGTCACTGAATACTTCAAATAAACAGATGCAGACCTGATCAAGACACAGGAAAACCCATGTACTGTGTGAATATATATTTCTAGAAGCCTCAAGACAGAAAAGAAAAAAAAAAAAACTTACCTGTCTTATCCAATTTAATCCACAGTAATAGATGCGGCAACTAAAATCAGACAGATATTGGGGTTACAATCTGTTTCTGTATATCTTTCCAGTGCCGATAAGAAGTACTCAAATCTGATGCACCAATGAATGGCGATCAGCTGTTGCTCCTCCAGTCCTCTCTTACACAATACGCTTCAGATGCAGTGCCACACTGAATTAATTTAAATATTTCCAAACTACCAATTGATAAGCAATACATCTTCCTATTCCTTTCACAGAAGAACTATTAAAAGAAAAGGCAGTGAACAGATGCATTATTCTAAAGGAATAGAAGGAATTAAGACTCATGGATGACACAATTAAGTGCGAAGGAAAAATAAAGAGTCAGTAGATTGCTTCCGCTATATATAATGCATGCACAAGTGTTGAATATCTAATGAATAATAACTCCAACAGTTCATTTGCATGACAGAGGCTAACTTCACCTCCTCTCCCTCATGCTCATTTGATAAACCCAGGATCTAATTCCAGGTCGCCAGATGTTTCACTACCTAATTTAGTTGGGACTTTGGACAAAAAGTTCCTCCACTACATCACAACTCATGCTTGAACCTTTGCTGACAATACCTTCAAAATGAAAAGTGTCGGCTTTAGGGGACGAGCCTCTCTTATCTGTGAATGCACTTCTTTTCTTACTCCATGTGAAATTTGGAATGTCATATATGAAGCCACACTATTGTAGCTGTCTTCCACACAACTGCCTACGTGTCACGCGAATGACCCAAGCATTGCGGGCTCCTGATGCCAGCATACCTATCACGCTAGCTACCATCTTCTCAAGCCACTGTCCTACCAGACCAAGATGCACTCAAAATTTGCACATTACACATACCACAAGCGTTTTTCACAACTTAGATACTACTTTGTCTCAAGACATACTTAAATCCACATGGGCCCCAGGCATCTCAAAAGAGTGTGTCAGCCTGCAGAAATGTCCAAGCTAATGATGGAGGCATATAATTGACACCCAAGCTGGAACCCAGGTGCAATCAAGAAAGATATTAACATAACAAGACTATATGTGGTCCTCTGCAATATTAGATTGTACAACATAAGAAAAAATCCAGGATACATTGTATTACCATTGTTGTACACCTTCTTCAGCATGTTTTCAAGATGAAGCTCAACAGGCATTAATCTTTCAAAACTCAAAGGATTTCTCCTAATACCAATAATAACATAAGCAAAATATCTGAGGGTCTGCATCGTAGTTCATACGAATGTTGTTAATCTACAGATCTAGAGAAGTCCAAAAGGCATCCATCTTTTCCAACATACTTATCCAATTTCTGCAATTTATTACATACCAATTATCATATCAATGACAATAAACAGAGTCAACTAAATTCAATAGAACTTATCAATTTCTCATATAACTAATACTACGGCCAGGTAATGGGAACGCACAACATTATTGTGCAGCATGGTTATAGGGAGTTCTGTTTGCTTAGATGTCAGGATCAACTGTAAACTCACGTTGAAGGCACGTTCTCATTTTCAGCAGAAGTTTAACGAATATAATCATTGCAGCATCATGCTAATAATGTCAGTAATTTAGGCAAGAAAGTATGTGTTTGTCTTCTATACGAATCATGAACGCCATGTATTCTTATTGATGACAGCCCAAGGAAAAGACAAAATGATCAAAGCATGAACCCTCAAAAATTCATTTACGAGATACCCAAATACAGAAATACGGAGAAGTAAATGGAAATCAATGTGTTATTAATATTGGATTTCAAACAATCATGAGGTTCTAAAGTTACATACAATGGAGTACCGCAGCTCTTACAGAAGTGATTATACCTTAAATCAAGTTACATCCAGTTATCCCGCAAAACATCTTTGAAATCATCCTCATCAGCCATAAATAATAGGAAAAGTTCGAGTTGCACGTCGATGGAAGAGGATTACAAAGATTTTGAACTTGCATATCTGTAATAGATCAACTGGTAATGGGTTATGATCGCAAGTTCCCAATGTGTGGTTGCTAGTACTCCAAATTGTGCCCCATGCAGTGCAAGCTGAAGAATGCACACTGCGCTGAGACCATGTATTTCAAATGGTTTTCTGCATTATCCACCGGACTCCTCATGGTATCAAGACGAGATGGCAATCAAATGCCAATTGCCAATGACATCTTTCTGGAACTTTTGAACCAGAATGGACACACATTTGGCATGATCAAGGCATACCCATCACGTTTATTTCTCAAATGAACTCAAAGAAATCTTTTCAAGCAGCAATGGCCAGTCGTCTCCAAGTTGCTGTGGATTCAGCTCCATTGCAAGCTTAAAATCAACCAGAGATACAGAAATTGGGAATTTCTTCTCGGGCATCCCTCCAATGACATTATTTCGCATATGTAAGTGATTACTAGCAGGCCACGTACCATTAAGGACCTTATCTGGAACCTGATGCTTCTGGACGAGATGACTATGTGGCTCAGGTGTGGACCTTGCTCCGACCACCTGGATACAAGACTTTATAAGCCGCTTCAAGTAGATATCCAACATCACATTTAATATATTAGCACACTCAACCGACACTCCTCCAATTCCTAGTGCAGTCGCTATATGCTCTATACGTCTCCTCAGGGATTCCGTGTCAGACAATTCCCCAGTGTCATGATAACTAACAAAATCATCAGAGTTCCCCACCGACATGGCTTTGCGGCCACCACCTACGCTAGCAGAACAAAATGGAACTCCAAGTGGTGCATGCAAAGAAGTTCTAGATAAACTAGAGAGGGTTGCCTGGTCCACCTCCTCCCCATCTTCCACTATGGCCATTGCAGCCTCATTTTTACTGTGCACTCTAGATTTATCTGCTGGTTCCTGAATAAGACCTCTATCCTTCTCAAGCAGCCCAGGAACAGATTGATAATTCTGCAATGATCTTCGGTAATCACATGGAGACAAAAGCCCATTCTCAGTCATAACCTTGCTACCACTATCTTCTGTGGCAGTTGAATGATACAAGCTTTCCCCCTTTCCATTTGGCCCCAGCGGACTTGACCTATCCTTGAGCTTCCTTTCACGAATTCCAGATCTGGCCTTTCGGAGAGGGACTTGAGGAACTCCATTTGACCAAATAGAGGAACTCTGGTTTTGATTTTGAATAAGTGACCCATTTTGGTCAGAACCGTCTTCTACGCTAGGTGAAAGTTTGGTGGTTCGTGAGACAGATTTTGCAGGATCTGCTTCATAAACTGGTGGCGGTGTTTTGGCTTGGCATGCATTCTTCAATATCGACCTTATGAACTGATTGTGCAATGGGAGATTCTCCCTTCCAAGCACTCGACAGCATAGCTTGTCGAAATCGCCCTTACTGAGCTTTTGGCTCAAGAATTGGTTCAGAAAATAAAAGTAGCGTTTTGATCTGTCCACTCCAATCCTCTTCACAATTTGAGCTTTCAGGTCACCCAGATCGATTCTGAAGCTCTGCTGCGGTTGCATTTCTTAAAGAATAGGATCGTGCACCAAGCACGGCCCCACAAATGCCCAAATTAACAACTGCAGCCACAAAACTGCCGTTAATTCCAACTTCGAATGACCTGCAATACCTGATTTACACCCATCAAATGCAGATAAATTCTCGAGCTCAGCACATACCAGCAGACCAGTAAACCATCTTCATACGCACCAGAACCCCATCAAAACACCCAGCCACTGCCGCTACTTCTGTTTCCAAAAGAAATATTCAGACAGCCACATGTCCAGAGCGCCAAGGCATATACAAACTCCGGGAAATCCCGAAAAAACCCTAGGGCAAGAACTTCCGCGAAGAAAATTCGCAGAAAACCAAAATGGAGCTCCCCAATTGATCAACAGCGGACACGAATATCAGAAACCCTAAGTTCCGAACCACCGAGCTCGGCGCTTCCACGAGCTGCACGGACAAGAAATCAAATCAGCTCCCCCGGGTAAAACGACCGTTCCCACACGCAATTGAAAAGCTACCCACTCGAAAAAGAAAAATTACAGACCCAAACCCACGGCAGTCGAGTGGAACGGAGGTGGAGGCCGGGAACAGAGAATGCGGTGCAGCAAAAGAAGAAAAAATTACGAATTGACCGGCGATTAGAGGTGCGCGGAAGGACTGAATTCTGACCTGGCGGAAATTGCGAGCTCGAATCTCGCGGGCCCCAACGCCTCTCGGTTCCCCCGCGCTCTATCTTCTCGGGGGGTCGTCTTCAGGAGAGAGCTCCGTGGGGTTTCGGATGCGGGCGCATTGAGCTGAGAGACTGCAGGCCGAGTGTTCGACACGAGGAAGCTCGAGTGTTTAGGGGAGCGCAGCAATGGCGGAAACTTTTTTTTTTTTTTTGAAATTGCAGGCAGCAGCAGAAGGAGCAAGAAGAAGAAGAAGAAGAAGAAGAAGAAGCAAGGAGCAAAAAGTCCGTCTTCGCTGGCTGGCTGGTCTTTCTCTTTCTTCGCTCGATTCGCTCGTGCGTCAAAAAGGTCGGGGCCGGGGGAAGGGGCGATCGGGCGGGTCCGCGCCGACCGAGCCGTGGCGACTCGGCTCGCGCCAACTCCGTGTGAATGTCTCCTGGACCCGATATCCGGATCGGATTGGATCGGATCGAATCGGATCCATCCATCATCTGGACCCCCCGGCCCGTTTCTCCTACCCGATTCCAAAAACCCATCTCGGACCAAAGTAGAACCCTAAAAAATGCCTACTTTGTATTGCATTAATTATTAAGCTTTAGACAACACAATTTAACCCATTTCAAGGTTTACTTACATGAATGAGTAATATGTGCGGGCATCGCAAGGGTTTTTCTTTTTTCTAGGTACAAATGACTTTATTAAAATGTCTCATTGTCGACGGTTGACGTAATAATTCTTAATCAAAGTAAATAATCATACAAGAACATGCTTGCATTAAGTGAATAGTAAGCGTCGTTTAATTAGTCCAGTTCTCGTGAGGCATTGTTTTCGTTAGTTATCACGGAACATAATCGTAAGATAGCGAGAATTTTTGTATTTTAGAATTATGAATTAGAGAATTAATGAAGGTTTTAAATGTCTACAACTCAATATTAAGAAAGCGCGAAGCCGAGATAAACATAGAGTGTAATCATACAAAATACGACTTAAGAGCCATTACTTTCTCAAAAAGAACACCGTAATATATAAAGTTATTAATGATTTAATTAAGCAATTTTTAAGTAGATGTAATGTTTACAACGATGCTCCATACATATCTTAATTTTTTACAATGATACAATTGTCAAAAAGAGTCTTAAAAGATCATATAAGGTGTTGGCAAATTTCTTGAATTAATAACATCGTCACAACCATAACTACTTTTCAAAACAATCCTAACGCGGCCATAATTGTCCCTAATATCCCTTGCAAGCATGCGACCGCTTTGTCCTTTTTTTTTTTCTCCTTTTTTGTCTCTCTTTCATGTCAATAGAAAACTGTATGCTTCTATCTTTTTCCGATTTGCTTGTGTTTTTTTAGCCGGTGCAAATGAAATTCCAAAGGGCACAAAATATAAAAGAAAAAAGTCCAACCGAAAACCCGAACGTAACCGAATCGGTCAGTCTGGGTCATAATTGTCCAGCCCCACGGACAGACGGGTCGGGTCGGGTCGGGTATATCCGAAAGCCCATGGAGACCCGCTGAGTTCCGGTCCGGTCCGGTCCGGTCCTGGACCACACGACACGAGATGAAATCGTTCCGAACCAGTGCCACTTCAAAACTGCAAACTCCTCCTCCTCGCTGATTTCCAATTGTTCCACGGAGGCGAAGCGGCGGTACTCTCTCTCTCTCTCTCTCTCTCTCTCTCTCTCTGCATCCTCTGAGATTCACGATCAATCTGAAAACTTTGGGAGCACTCGAAGATCATCATCATCATCATCATCATCATCATCATCATCATCAGCATCAGCTGGGGTTCAATCCGTTCGTTCCCTGACTAAGTCCTGCCGCGGCTATGGCGGAAACGGTAACTGTCTATTCTCTCTCCTCTTCTCCTCCCTTCCCTTCCTTCTTCTTCAACATAATGACCGCCCCAAAACTCCTTTCTTCTTCCTCCTCTAACTGTCCTCGCTCGTCTTGCCCAAACCCCCGCGGAATTCGCCAATCCCCTCAGAGCTTCCTGCCGGACGAAGATTTCAGGTTGGAGGCCACTCGATCCAGATGTAACCATCTCTCTCTCCCCCCTCTTTTTCCCCTAAATCTTGCTTCTGTTGTTGCTGCTGCATGCGTCGGCGAATTTCATCGGCGTCGATTTTTGTTGTTTCCGGCAGTTTCGAACGTCCTCAAGAAGCACGCGGAATTGTCCGAGCGTCTCTCCAGGTACCCTCTCCCACGTCGGCATTTGTTTGTCGATCGTCGCTCCTCATCGTACGGATTCAGTGGCTTCTCTAGCGTTGCAGTCGCGAAGTATATGTGTATGCGCAGGCAGCAGAAGTTTCCTAGTCTTTGATCACGAGTGGTAGGAATCTATTTGGGATTTCTCCTCGTACTGTGGCCTCAATATCCATTTATTGTGTTCATAATGGAGCTATTTGGTAATCCCTCTGGCAAGAAAAATTCCAATATTGCTCTAGTAGTGAACTTCAGGCATGGTTACGTGGCTCTGTACTATGATTTCGTTCGCTCATTCTGACGTCATCTGTCTGCGGTGGATGTGATTTCTCATGACATTGTATGAAATTAAATGAGCAAAATTGAGTTGTTTCGAGAAAACAATATTGTCCTAATCAGGAATCCGAAGGTTTTGTAACATAAGATCAGCTGGTCATCAATTATTGGTTAGTCCTTGAATATGCCCTATCGGTGTTGCCCTTCAATTCCTTTTCCTTTTCTGGCCATGAATGCGTCGGGCCTTATACTAGGTTTATATCTTTCAAATTTCAGTATTTTAATTGAGAGTTCTTGATCCTGAGTGTTGACATAATTAATAACTTGATTCGGATTTGATTCTCATTTAAGCTGATCAATTTACACTGTGGTCACAGCTCAAGTAAGTATTGTACTCGATAAACTAAAATAAAAACGATTGGGAATATAGTCGATACAGTTATTGGAGGGAATACTCTCTTTATATTTCTGCCGGTGTACAATTACATTTTATAGTTCTTACAGGCTACTTGCTTTCTGGCCAAATGATATTTAGTTGTCTATGGTTATGCCCAAGAGTTATGATGGTGTTCTTTTCACATAACCTCGAGTGGTGCTCCTGGTTGTAGTGCTATTAAATGCTTTTTAATTCAGTGTCTAGTTTCACCTTGGTGTATACGGATCTAGTATCAGATGATTGGGACAGCTTTGACTCTAATAGACTTAGGTACTGAGGCCAGACTGATCTGAAGTTGCAGGGACTCTGACAAATCTGTTTTTGAGCGTCTACAGAAAGAATTTGACACTGCACGTGCTTCCCAAAGTCAAGGTATCTCTTGACATTGATAGCGTATTTATCTATCATTTATTAACCTTTTATCTCCTTCAAACAGCATTTGGCTTTTGGATCCTAATTCTTGTGTCACTTCTGGTAGTAAATTATTCCATCTCAATTGCCTTCCGAATTCTTTAATGTGTAACAGTAAAATGTTCAGTCTTAGGTGGAAAAAAAAAAAAAAAGAGTGCTGGGTAGGCCCGTCTTTATATGGCTATTGCAGTGGACTTGGGCTATAAGTGCTGGCCTGATCATCGGCCACATTGTTTTTTGACAGATGCTTCTAGGGCTAAGCTGAGGCTTGTCCCTTGCCTGCCCTGTCTTGGCGATTAATAAGGTCCAGCCAAGGCCAACTAATAGTATTCCAGAAAAATCGATTTCAAGTTGCCGAAGAAGCTTCTTTTAGGATTATGCTTCTGAGTTAGGATTAGGTTTTTTATTTGACTTACAACTGCAGAGATCTACTCTTCAAGTATTATTTATTTAAGATCTTTCACGTTAGCCAAAGTCTTTTCTTGTTGTTGTGTCCATTAATTGAACTTCTTGTTGACCATGTCAACTATATTTCATGCAGTGAGCAGCTGCATCTTGAGGTTGTTAGATTGTGCTATCCATTAGTTATGTCACCTGTACAAACTATGTGACAGATTTACTAGGCTAGTCAGCTATGATGTAGATGACCTGCCACGGTATATATTGTTTAGATTCTCATTATTGTTTAGATTCTCATTATAAGTGCACCATCTCCTGCGTTTCTATTAGCAATCTGCTTAATCTGCTGCTTTAATAAAGTAAACACATGAAATATTTTTCAGAGATTCACTTGGATGGTGAAGAATGGAATGATGGCCTCTTAGCAACCATAAGAGAGCGGGTACTTTTCTGCTGATTACAATTTTCTTCCAAGTTCTCTCCTCCTTACTAATGTTTGGTTTTCATGAATAAGATTCTCCTTGTATTCTAGCAGTTCTTGCTATTACTTGTTATTACTCGATTGAAATTTAATTGAGAACTTCTCACCTTTCGCATAAGGTTCACATGGAGGCAGACAGGAAGTCTATGGCAGGGGACACAACTATCTCTTCAGGCACTTATATTCAGGAAAAAATTACTTATAAAGTTGGAAACAAGGCAAGGTTTTGATATTTATACACTGTTTTGTTTGGATCCTTGAACTTATATTGATGATCGTATAACTGTAGTTTTGAGATACTCTAGTCTGTGGCTTGTTACAAAGTACACCGCAGAACCACATGCTGAAGTATCCCACAGAAAACATGGATGCACAATGCAGTAGGTTTCATTGTTAGATTTGAATTTGTGGTGCTTGCTAGATTCATTGAACATGGGAAGCCAAATATAAATTCTTCACAAAATATCTACTTTGGCTTTAGTATCATCTCATGCCAGGATCAGGGATAATTGTGAAAACTGATTGGCAGCCCCCTCTATTTGCAATTGAAATCCGGGGCTTTATGTTGATTGACACTTTACATGCAAATGAAGTCTTGATCTGGTGTTAATTTTTATGAGCAGGTGATTTGTTGTTTGGAAGGCGCAAGAATTGGCATACAGTATGAAACCTTTTTGCTGGTAATTTGTTGTTAATTAGCTGGAGTACGAACTGTCTATCTGGTTTATGTACCATATTTTTCATAGAGGGTTTTGCTTGCTCCCATAAAATTTGATTCTTCTATAAGCAAAAGTGGCTAGTGTACTTGATCAGACATGTGGGACATGCATCACTTACAGCAACATGTGTGTTGGTGGATAAACTATGAGATACCAATTTAGTGATTTAAAAGTACCAAGTACACTAGGGATTGGAGTGAGGCTGAGGGAGAGAGAGAGAGAGAGAGAGAGAGAGGAAGGGAGGGACCAAACAAAACACAGTTAGAAACATGATCTTGAGTCATGAGAGATGTTTCTTCCTATGATCCTACTTTTTCTTCTTTTAGCTACTGCACATCTGTTACACACACATGGTTGCCAAGTTGATCTTTCTGTGCAGTTGAAGCTGCAGTTTCAGATTGATCAAAATGCAACAGTTAGTTACACGCAAAGATTATCTACATTATGATGATTTAAAAGTGAATTTTTGCATTGTCTGGACCTATTGTCTTTCCCTTATTTGAGAATTTGAACAACGGTTTTATCTGATGAAATTGATGTCTGATGACATGGGTGTGCACCCTAATGTTTTTCATTATAATTGGGTTGGCTGATGAAATTTTTTTTTGTCAAAGGCCTTATCTACTATCATGTAAATTATCTATACTTTAACATTTTTAACAACAAATTTTGTGTGAGTTTAGGGTTTTCCCTATCCCTATTAGCATGATTTTATTTTATTTTTTATTTTTTGGTGAAGATAAGAGAACCTATTGGCATGATTGTTGTACAAAACATTGCATTCTTTAGAAAAGGTATCTTGAGCTTATCTAGGGATAGATACATGCTGGCCCAAGTGGAAGTTGTAAAGACCACAGTTTACCCTATATTTTCTTGACCCATGTACTTCACAAATAGTTTTGGGGAAAATTCATGTATCAGCCATGTCCCTTTTTTTTTTATAAATAAATCTACCAAGGGTAATAGCTCATCTGTCTTCGAACCTTTGCAGGAGAGCCATGTGAACTATACCACATCGTTCTTGAGAGTAAATCATTTTTGCAAAAGATGACTGTCCTGGAACATACAGTTCCGTTCTTTATACCAATACGTGATGCAGAAAATGAGCTCCTTTCTTCAAACGCAATGGTGAGGTCTCCTGCCTGAATCCTTTGGGAATTGGGCTTTCTGTGTTAGATCTTTTCTCATCAAAATGATTTATATGCAGAAATTTATAGACCGTGTTGGAGAACTTCTGCAGGCTTATGTGGACAGACGTGAACAGGTATGTCATTATGTGTATTTACTTGATGTTTACTGCATTTCTGGTCTTTTCTGAAGTTTTGGTTGCTTCGAGTCATTAATGTGTAACTGCAAACCTCAAATTGGATTCTCTTTTTCTTATCTACATTGCTTGTCTATGCAGGTCCGCCTTATTAAAGAATTGTATGGGAACCAAATTGGAGAGCTGTATCACAGTCTTCCATTCAACATGGTCGAATTTGTACTTGATGACTATGAGTGGTTGGTGATTTTTTTTTTTTTATCTATTCATGTGTATAGGGATTTTTAATGGATAGCCTTTGATTCTGACGACATATTGATAATTTGATCACATGCTCTGCTGTATTTTCTCTATGTTGATTGGTTTTAATGGTTAAGCTGGTCCTGCAGCTTGTCTTCTTTTGTCAAATAAATCTGTTTCATTTGCACGTATAGTGCTATCAGAAGGATTTTGTCCCAGTTGAAGTAATCTTGCTGTTCTTCCTTATTGGAGCATTTTAGTATTATGCCACACTTCCTTCTATCAACTTGAATTTCTAGATGAATCAGAGCGGTGGTCTCACTAATTCTACATAATCTCAGTGTAGGAGGTCCTTTGTTTGAATATCCAACTCTTAGGAGGTCCCCGAATAGATGACATTGTGATGGTATCTTTTGCAGCAAGGTAACTGTTACTCTGAGGTATGAAGACCTCATTTGCGTACTTCCAACTCGTATAAGAGTCCTGGCATGGCCAAGGAAGAACTCTACCAGTCCAGTCTCCATGAACCGAAGGGGAAATGGAGTTGTAGGAAGTCACCCTAGTCCAGCTCGTCTTTCTTATGCTGAGGAGGCCTTGCGAAGTATGAGCTTGCCAGAAGGTATTTTTCCCTGCCTATATAATTTGTGAAGCTCTTGCCCACTTTTCAGGTAAGATGTCAAAGTTTCACTTAGAAAAAGAAAGGATGTCAAATTCTCTCAAGGCTTTTAGCAGGTTGAATTTTTTATCTGGTGCACTGAACTGCCAATATTCCTGGTATACCATGAGCTATAAGATTTGAAGGCTAAGACTTTTACTGGATATGCAGTTTTTTAAATAGAAGTTAGTTGTTATGAGATAAATCTTAGATTGAGTCCGTACTAGACTATCTGACATGAACAACTTTGAGAATGAAGGAATAAGTTTTTATTATGTGGATCTATCATATGGCATTGGAGTGATGGAGCGCTTGACACTAATTTTGTTTTCTGTTTGTTTTCTCTCTTCCATGTTCAGCATTTGCAGAAATTGTTTTAAATTTGCCACAAGCTCTCCAGCAATTATATCAGCAAAGAAGCACCTCCTAGTAATTTGGACTTGACAAAGCTTCAAAATGTACAATGTAACAGCAATATCTGAGGTACTCACGTCCAACTTCTGCTTGTTTGTCTTTTTTTCTCCCTTATTCTGCACTATACTTCAGAACTATCAGAAAAGGAAAATTTTCTTGTCACTAAGCTTCATTTAAAATGTGCTGCTCATCATTTTGCTGAAAATATCACCTTTCATTAACTTCCAACTTTGCTAAATTCATTTTGGGAGTTACGGGAATTAGTTGCAATCGTGTTTTTGGATTAGTATTAATGTTCTTATTGGTTATTTTTGCATCCTGATCATAGTGAAAAACAAAAAAAATGATTGGAACGTCCTCGTGATATTCACCCGTTTTATTTCCAACTGATCAATATATCCAAATTCTTAGTGAGGCCAAGTTCTACTGTTTTATATTTTCAATGTGTAAAAGACATTGTTGTTCTTGTTTCACCAACACTGCTGTGCCACCCAATTGGTCCTTTTCTTCCTTTCAGTTTTACTTTGTCAGGTCCATTAATTATTGATAGTAGTTTTAACATTCTTTAAATTTTTAGGCCCGTCTTTTGGTCTTCAAAGTATGCGTAGATTTTTTTCTTGGCTGCCTTGTTTGTCTGTTTGAATGCGCGCTTATGAGCTCATTTGCCTTCTGTCCCTTGTGGAATCCATATTGGATTTATGTTATTCTTGTTATTTCACTATGCAACTGTTCTTTACTGCCAAATCAAGACAGTGGAATGAGGTGATGACAAGTGAAACTAAGGTCTTACAGGGAGCAACTGATTGCATTGTAGGTTGTATGACCTGACAGGAGCTTGAAAGATGAGGAGAATTCAAGGGAGTTGAACTTTTATAACTTCATGCAGTGTAATTAGCAAAACGCCCAAATTGCCCAACTATATCGTTTATGTGAATAATTTGTACTGCTGATACTTTTTTCCTAGTAGTATATGGATTTGATAAGTCTGGACTCAATATAAACGCTTTTCATTTTTTTCTCAGAGGACGCTGAATTGAGATCTATTAAGAATGGGAGACGATGAAAGAGTAAGCTGTGGATTTATTGTCACTTGAAGTTATCATTTGATCCTTGTTCTCGACTGTCATTATGAAGCTCAAAGGAGGGACTACATTTTGGCGGCAGTTGTTCTTGGGAGTGCTCTGATTTGTTTCCTAAAAATATCATGGATTTTGTATCAACAGTCTTAGTAGTTTAAATAGCCCCCAAAGCTCGCTTCAACATACATTTTCTGCCTAGATTGGAGTTTCCCCTCTGGCCATCCTCTTTGGTTTAAAGTAGGGGCATTCAATGCTGTCAATGTCCTCGAAAAAGAGGCCTGACCCTTTCGCTCATTTTTACTTGTGTGATAAGGGCTATTCTTTTTTCTCTTTTTTTGGGGTCAGAATGAGGTTTCGCGGTCAGAATGGGGGATACTTGAATTGGTCTATTATTGAAATTGTAAATCTCTTTGGATGTTACTCTCTCGGGAGGACTTTCTCCACCCTTGGCATCCTCAATTTTCAATGTGGACACGATTAAATACCGACATCACAGGCAAGATAACCTAAAGTAGAAAAAAATGGACTGATTGATTTATGGAAAAATGATTTATATGCAAATGCTTTTCGGGCATAAAATAGGAAGTCCCATTATATTATTAACGGCAAATCATTTGCCAGTCTTCTTTTCATTCCTAAACAATTGTCATCCCCAGAGGAATAGGAGCACTTCCTTTTCGTATCCACCACCTATTCCTTTTGGCGTTAGAAATGTCGATTTGTCGGTAGACAACGCACTTAAGGACATGCTGTCAATTTCTTAGACTAGACAAAACATTAACATTTTTGCGACGCCTTTTTTATAAATTTTATGAAGTGGAAACATTTCTTCCCTACTGAACCTCCACCCAATGGCAGTGAAAAAGAAACAAAAAAACAATTTGAAGAGCCCCAACAGGGACAAAGTACGGACTAAAAAAGATAAAAAGAAAACCACAAAGATCTGCTCACAGAGCATGCAACTTAAAAAGGCTGCCCGGTATTATCCTATCCTACCATTCACTGCCCTTTAACTAAGTTACAACAATAAAAATCTAAATACAAGATCGCGACTTAATTTTGTTTTCCCCGTCCTCTGCCCCTCCTGCTGTATCTGGGTTGCTTTCTTCCTTCTTGTTTCTCACTCACAATGCGTCTCTTACCTGTGCCACTGTATTTTCATGTGGTTGAGTAAGGTCCTGAGATAATTCTTCATATTGCATGTCAGCATTGTTTTGGGAGCCGGTGGCAACACCATCAATCTCGCTACTCTCATTTACAATTGGGACCTCAATAGAAGTTTCGCTGAGGAGCTCACACGTCTCCTCCGCATGGGGAATGGTAGGAATGCTCGGTTCAACAGGTTTAATCTCCTCGTCATATGACCTATGATTTTCATGTTCAGGTTCCATCCCAGCTGACAAGCTATCAAGGGAGGCATAAAATTTCAGTCATAACGGCCCGATAATGCATTGCCAAAAAAAAGGTCAGGTAGGGGCTCACCTTGCTCCAGGAGCAGGAAACCATTAGCGTCAACTGAACCTTCAGTTTGAGCCCCCTCTGTAAACATTGAAGAGACATTAACAGGTTAACATTTCGTTGGTCTTCATGAGGAGCAAGGAGCCAAAATTTCTGGACATTTTTTATTCTTCATAAGCATAGACTTCACAAACAGGGATCACATTCAAATAAACAAACAGAAGACTGAAAAAGGAGGCAACACTCAAAATAAACCAACAAAATTCCCAAAATGACCATGGAACATTCTGCAGCAGATGCAACTCAATGACTTTGCACAAGTCGAGCTAAAAAGTCATCTATCTTTAAAGCAAAAAAATCAAAGTCGAGCTAATCATGCAAAAATTCTTGAACAGAGCTCAGGCTTTTACTCAGATTAGTCCTCTACTTTCTAACTGAGCAGTAATGAGACCAGACTGTCTGTTGGAACTCCTTTTACTCCCACAATAGAACAGCATGAAACTAATTCTGAAGAAAGGACACCCTTACTCAAGCTCTTTCAAAATGCTTGCAATCAATATCATAACATTGATTCCCAATAACTCCAAATTGTAAATCATTTTGCATCTTTTAAAGTACAAGTTTTATACCCATTCACTATTGAAACAAACAACAGGACATGAGATGAAGCGTAGTCATAATGTGCAAACACGCTGAATGTCAGTAGCAAGTTTGATGAATTTAGTGGAAGAAAAATGCTGGATGATAATCCCTGTAAAGATGCAGAATTGATTCTGCTGCACATAGACAACCTCAAGTTAACATCTCAATAATTCCTCACGAGCAATCACAAAAAGTTCAAAGAACTAAGTAGCTCACCCAACCAAACATATGCATAATAATTCGTGAAGACCACATGCATGGACAATTACCAGGTATACTTGTCTTCAGTGAACCATCTTGCTGGCTAAATCCATTGAGGTCTTTGGGACCATCACAAACACCAGTAGAACCAGCACCACTGTGAACAAAATAACACACAGATAAGAATAATAAAGAGGATAAGAATGAGGACTGGCTGGAAGATGGATCCTCCTCAAACGCATATAATTAGGAGATGACAATCTAACTTCTCATCAGTCAAAAATACCTGACAGAATTACACCACGCTGCATGGAGCTATGTACTACATGCCCACAAACATACAACAAATACTTGCAAGTTGCACAATAGCTCAACAAATGTATGAAGACTGCTTATACTAAAGCTTATCAGACCAAAGCAGGAGCAATATACCTATCACTCTTTTTCTTTTTTCAGAAGGAATTTGATAAGGAGGTAGTCCAGGTGTCATTCGACAATTCTCAAATGGCCCCTTGTCAATATGTCAAATTATATAGGTAATAGAAAGCATGCGCCACTGGAAGATTTTCACATGAACAGGAGAGTATCATGCAGAAAGCTCCCAGATAGAAGCATGTATGAGCAAGAGGAATCGCAGAACGATAACTTCCTCAAGCTCTCGCAAAATAAGGTTTGAACACAAAACAAAATGCTCATGTGAGTAATAACTATTCATTAAACAGAATAGTAACTGCACCTTTTTCTGCTTAATAATATGTCCACACTTGACACATTAAACTATTCAAAATAGAAGTATCAAGAATAAAGAGGCAATCAGAGGAGGAGGATTATTTAGAGAGGCTAAAAGTAAAATGTCAAGACCACCACCAAACAGAGAAGAGATTACCTATGTAGAACAGTCACGGTATCTCTTGAGCCGTCCTGCAGACCTAATTCACAAACTCTTTGCAGTTACCACTTGATGGTTATAAACACATGACTACTAAATTTAAAATGGTACAGAAAAGAAAAGGCCACATAATAGCTGCACATGCAAACAAACCACAGTTCTTGTAAAGATTGTTGAAAAGATATATGCAATCAGGCACACTGCAATAGCATGAATCTTGCATAATGATAAAAAAACAAGTAGATGGGATTTAAGACAACCTCCTTTTCCTTCAGTCATGACCAGATCTCCTTCCAAATCCTACAAAGCATTAAGCAAGCAAAACATCAAACATGCAGTAAGCCACATTGCACCATTAGAAAGATCCATATATTAAGCAACTTATTTACATACAGTTTAGATAAAAAGCAAAACTCTTTATTCCTCACACAAAACCCACAAAGTACCTTAATCTGTTCAGAAATTATAGCAGGTGGAGAAGGCAACACTCTCTCTTGCAGATCATCTTGCGCGCTTGCTGAGATTAGGCAAAACTGATACCATAAAATGGTCTCTATTTTTGATAAAATATAATTGAAATGCTTGATGTTCACAAGCGCTTATACCTGATGGCTGAGAAGCAGCTTGTGGGTCAGGCAGGTCCGAAGATGCATCAACCAGTAATGCAGAGCCAGGCCTTCTCTCTCCCAGGACATCTGCTAGGTTGCTGCCCAAATATGAGCTACGATTGCTTTCATGTCCAGATGCAGACCAATCGATTTTTGCCATGGATGAATCCCTCAGATTGGATCCAGGATCAGCTCTTTTGGAAGATGAAGCCCTTAGCAATTCTTCTGTTGCCTTTGATCGCACCTTCCTTATTTCCTCGGAAATGTTCCATGAACCACTGATAGGTGAATCCCTTTTCAGCTACATTCAAGTTGGGAAAAAAGAAGTGTCAGTAACTAGAATGCAGTCAAGAAAAGAATATCCATATCACACCACAGTGCAGAAGAAAAACAAGAGCCTTTTCACATATTTACAAGTCCTTTTCATACATATACGTGACAAGCTAAATCCAAGTTCCTCCTCTATAAGAAACTGAAAACTGAGTATAAAACAACAAAAGGGAGAGAGTGTCAAATCTTTCCTTTATTTCAGTTATCAATGCTTTGCTGCATGGTAACTGCTGTAATGACTGAAACTTTGATAAAGTGGTGGTATACACCATTTTAAAGTTAACTTATAATTCTTGCTTCTTCATCCACTACAAGTCCTAAATTTAGTTGATGCGAGTTTTAAAGTTAAAAGAGTAAACCGTTTAGACAAGTCCTATCTCCACTGTTTAAAAAGATTAAACAGTTCGAAAGAGCTCTATCAATATATTGCCACCCAATATTCACCGGTTCATTCATTAAGCAACTCTCACACGCATTCCTCATAGAAAGGCCTAATACACTAATTTAAAAACGTTACTGGTGAACATACAGCAGTGTCCTGCCAACCTCTGACAAAAGAAAGCTGAAAATATTGCCCCAGGACACATATCCCTAACCTGAAGCTTCGATGGAGATAGGGGGTTTCCACCAATTGAAAACAGTGTATCTTCCTTGGAAAACTGCATCCTCACCGGCGAGGCACATCTTTGCCCAGCAGTATTAAAGCATGGAGAGGCCCATGGAGGACGTTCACTCATATACGACTTGGCTACATCCACTGGTGAGCCAGTTTCACCTTCAGTAACCTGGACCAAAAGAGAATTTCAGATGCAACACCACATTCAAGTCACATGACGAGCAGCTGAGAACTTGGAAAAAGGTGGTTAAGAATGGTGCATCAGAATGATATTGTAAATAACAAGTTATATAAACTGGCACATTATAATGACATTGCTGATGACAAGATTGACATACAGTGGCACATAAGAATGATATTGTTGATAACAAGAATGTCATGATTCAAGGACACCGGAGTGAACTCATGTATATGCTTATTTCCTTGTTAAAATGTAAGAAAGATCTCATTACGAATTCTACTCCTTTGAATGGCAATTCTATGAAACTCTACTTGACGTTCAGTCTTTATATCCTCAAGCTGTGTGTTAATAAGGAAGAAGTCCACTCTATGAGGCATAAAAGCAAGGGCACAGCATGATAGGCGTCAATCAGCACTTCCCTAGGGCTTAGGGGAAAAGACGCAGTTAGAGAGGTGAATTGTCTAGCAAAGAGAATCATGTGAACTTCAATTTAACAGTAGAAACTACAAACTCATTCATAAGAAAGAGATAAAGAGAAGAATATGCTTTGACCAAAACGAAACTATATGGTTCAAGCACATCAACACATTTGGAGACATTAAAACAATCAAGCAGATTATATCTTGCTACGTGAAACCACAAAAATCGTCTGATGTTTGCACAATGTTTAACAAACAGAAGACCTCAGTACAGGAAGATATTATATCTGAAAGAAAAGGAATTGGATGAAAGGATCACTAACATGTGGTGACCAGCTAGGGTTTACACTGGGGGTTGCATTATCCAGATCCAACTCTGAATTTGATCCTAATTTCCTCTCCTGCAACCATTTCTTTGCTTCCACGACAGCTGTACTGCATAGATGAGACATGTCTACATCTGAAACCAAAAAACCAAAAAAAAAAATCAAACTGCATGATTTCACCAGGTTATCTATCATCCTCTATTGGGTCTCCAAACATCCTAAAGGGCAGTACCTCCACAGTTTGCTCTGTCGTGAACTTCACTCATCCACCCTCTCCATCTAAGCTGAGGGGAGATCTCACTACTCTAGTTTTAATGATGCCAATTAATTTGTCATATTCTTCCCTGTAAAAGAATCATCAAACTCAGTATTAAGGATAAACCCCACATAGCATGAAGAACAATTTATTTTCAAAATAAATCAAAACAAAACTTGAAAGATCAAAGCGGTTCAAAACTAAAAGCCTAGGAACATCTAATAAAACTAATCACTAGTCTGCCCCAGGAATAAGGGTGAATCGCAAATGTGTTTGTACATCCTCATTGAGAAGATCGATTTCTTTTCTTTATTTGATAAATGAAGAGATTCCACTACAAACGGTAGCAAGATGGCACTGCCCTTTGTCTGAGGCCTGTAAAGAACTGACTAAATTCTTTCCTCAACATGCGCTGTGTTATTCTCCTCCCTCCCTCCCTCCCTCCCTCCTTTCCCCCCCCCCTCCCCTCAACCTAATAAGCACACTATGAGGCTAAAACATGGTGAGAGCAGGATCAGAGACTGGACAGTGAGGTGCATAAGCAATACCTACATTATATCATTTCATTGTACACAAATATCGTTTAAAAAAAAAAAATCATTTAGTGAGCTAATTAAATAGTGCTCCAAGAGGAACATGAACTTAATGGAATTCACACGCATAGTACATGGTATTGGTTCCCCATTAGTCCTAGCATTTGGTGCTGAGAAACATCAATTTAACTGAAAAAGGAATAGTTTCTGAAAGTATTGTTCATGAAGAAACATGGAGAGAAGAGTAAAAGCTCTGCGGTGGATGCAACACACTAAATACTAGACTTCAAAAATGGACATAAAACAAATCCTTCAATTACCAAGAGAAATTCTCCTGCAAAATTAACTTCTCGATTAAGTGCTTTGCTCCAACCTTTCCCACATTTATTGGGGCCTCTGTCCTTGGTTCTATTTCTGATGACAGATTCTCCTAAAGAAGCAACAATCAGTATTAATTCCATTATGGTTCAACCTTTGCCATAAAACAAATAAATAGAAGGATGACATGCTATCAGAAGAACTATTGAACGTATAATGTAAAAGGACCAGTCATGCAATCGGTATTGTACACTGTAACTTGGAAATGGACCTTATGCTAAAGAACACAAAGCCATGAACAATCTTTTAGAATCCTACTGGCATAAGAACCAGTCATGCTTCCAGGGTGCCGTTTAAACAATTAAACATGCCAACTTATTTATAAAAAAAAAAAAAAAAAACAGACAATATAAAAGATATAATTGTGCCTCCCTTGCCACCAACTAGTGCACTTTTATGGAAGTAAAGCTCACATGCAAGTAATAAACAAATTGTTCAACATGCAAATGCTTATGTTTGTGTTAAACAACCGTTCTCCAAAAATACTTTTATTGTTATGAAGCGTGCCCATGATGCATGTCGAGCATATAACTTAACAATCCTTGCACATAAACTAGAACTTAGAAATGAAAGAGAGGATGTGGACAAGAACACAATATTAGGAAAACTATAGAATAAAAGTATCAGGGAGCATTTAGATTCAAGCTCTAAAATGAGTTCCCCAATACAACTATTTTTCCCAAAACTTTTCAGATGTTAAGCCACGATACTTAGAGCTTGTAAGAAAAGTGAAGCTCGACCTATCGATCTTGACCATGAGATGCTTTCCTATGTGACACAAGTCTCATGCCAGTCCTTTCAACTTAGAATCTAATATCAGAACGGCCCAGATTTCATCGAACTGGATTGATCGGTTGAACAAGGTAAACCCAATTTCAATAGGCTTAGCCAAGTTGAGCTCGAGGTTGTGAAGGAAATGGTATAGGATTGATAAAAGCATGCTTATAAACGCTCTCTTGATTGGGAAAAAAAAAGTTAATATGTTGCATCAATGCGAGCAGCAACAAGAAAATTTCACTGTGTTGACCCCTTCGTCTCAAACTATTGATCTCCATTTCAGCAAACCAGGACCAGGACAGTTGGCCAAAACACAATATGACTCAGCATGTACGAAATAACTTTCTTATGCCTAGAAATGGCACATCAAGTAAAGCTGTAATTACCCTTCCCTTAGAATCACAGGAAATCAGCCATCGAGATTATATCATAAACTGTAGGATGACATATTGTCCATATGGCGTAGGTACATGCTTTTTACCCCATTCTTCAGTTACTTATAGACTAGATAGGCAAATTGAAAAAATAAAAAATAAAAATGCAGCATCAACCTAAACCGAGGTCCAAATGTTCACAAGTTCAGAAAACCGAGCTTAGTCATCAACAGGGGAAATTAAGGACATATGGTTGTGCAGAAATCCAATAATTATTCCTAATGAGATTTTTATTCAACTTTAAGTCTCCAAACCGTCAAACACGCTAGGGCAAAGAAAAGAGATTGTAGCGACCTTATGCAATTCGACGGCCCCGCCGAGGTCATTGTCGTTAGAATCAATATCGTCATCTGCACCGAGAAAAGAAATGACCAGCTCAATCAAACTCATCAGAGGATGCGGTGCAGTAGCAAGGTACCGAAGAAGAACCAGGTAAACAAGCAGTGCATCCCCGTTAAAAAAAAAAAAAATTGAAAATCATGTAAATGTAGAAGACAATATATATATCCGACGCATTCATCAAATCACACTAGCATACGAGTACGCTCCACTAATGTCCCGGTCTTTTGCGAGGAATTCGATGCTCGTAAATCGCAGAGAGAAGCAATGCAATAATCCCTTCCCATTCGCAGGAAAAAGAGGCGTACCGGAAGCGGAGGCATCGCCGGAGGAGTCGGAGCCGGAGCCGGAGTCGGAGGAGGACTCGGACTCGGGGCCGAAGACGGAAGAGAGGACCTTGCCGGCGCCGGAGGCAATGAGGCGGGTGGGGGAGAGGATGAGCTTGGAGAGCCAATTAGGGTTTGGGACGGGGAGGCGGGGGCGGAGGCGGAGGGGCGGTCGTAGGGGGTGGCGGAGGGGCGGAGGGAGCGGCGGGGGCGGAGGATCTTGCCGCCGGATCCGCCGCGAAGAGATCTGGAGACGGAGGCCATGCGGGAGAGAGAACGTGGCGGAGAGAGCGCGCTTCCCAAGTAGGCGTCGTTGCCTTTTTCTCTTTCGTTGGTTGGAGAGGAGTTGGAGTGTGTTTTTGGGGGGTAGGGGAAGGAGCGTGTGGGAGAGGGAAACAGGGAAATTGGTTCGGGGCACGGCCTCGCCTGCTGCTGCCACGTTCTCCCCGTTTTAACTGAATTTCGATTCTCTCTGGATTTCTTTGGAGCCTCCCCCCTTCTGTTATGACTGCGGAATCGGTTGCAAAACACAAAACTCTTATCTACTCGACAACCACCGATGACGACGACGACGACGTATGTCACCTCCTGGAAGAATATATTAAAAAAGGCTTCATCATTAGCACGTCGTAATCGACATTCTTCCACCATGTCCCATTCGCCTTGTGGCACAACCCTCAAATTCATGGCCTGTCCTGTAGATTGGACCCTAGCCCCCTCTCCTCTCCTCCCTTCTTTATGCACATCAACACCGAATAGAAGTTATCGATTTTACATTTGATAGATTTCAAATATAAAATTTAGAACTTATCATGTTAGAATTGGTCCTCATTTTTTGAAGTTTTGGAACCTATGCTTTGATTCGAAATACTATAAGGGAATCGTTTTCCTTTTTTTTTTTACTTCATCTATTAAAAAAAAAAACCAAGACAAATAGCAATTATAGCTAAGTAGTATTGAGTACCAAAATGACTTAAAAGTAAAACATCAATGCCAACTTAAAGCTCAATTAATAATAAATCACTTTCTTTGAACTTAAAAAAAAAAATGTTGCAATTAGTTCTCAAATGAGTGGGTGAGTGAATAGTTTTAACATCTATAAATCTATAACTTATTTGCATAATACCAGTTCCAAAAATTTACAATCAGGCAGCAAACCTGTTTTCTCTAAAATTGGGAACCAAACCTGTTTCTATGGATGATCCCGTCCGATCCAAGATGGAATTGGACTGGTTGCATGCACGTAGATACCAAGCTTGGTGTATAAATGTAGTTTTACATCAGTATATGGTTGGGACATTGACCTTATCAACGTTTGGGGACGCACTCGAAATGGGCTAAATGTCGGCCCAGGAAGGAAAGTTTGAGAAATTGGGCCGGACCACGTCATGCGGTGCGTAGTCCGCCGATCACCGCCGCCGCCGTCGCCTCCGACTCCAAATCCGCCGTCGTTTCGCCTCTCCCTTCCACACCCGCAAACCATAAATACAAGAAGGAGCGGCGGAGGGAGACTTCTTTGCTTTAGGGTTGGAAATCTCTTGTTTTTGGTTTGATTGTTGGGGGGGAATGCCGGGGCTGACCTGTAATGCCTGTAACAAGGAATTCGAAGACGATGCCGAGCAGAAGCTCCATTACAAGTCCGAGTGGCATCGCTACAACCTCAAACGCAAGGTCTTTCTTCCTCTCTATCCATCTTCAATCGCGCCATCCTCACGTTGTTGTTGTCGAGCATGGGCGATGTCTTCTTGGTTTCAACTAAAGCAGCGTGCTTTAGCCTCGATGAAAGTCTCCGTCGTCTGTCTTGACGGCTTCTTTGTTCGACAGAAAGGCTCCCCCGTACCTGATGATTCCCTTTTGGGTGTCTTCGGGTTTGAGTTCTTCTCGATCAGATATGTTAATTTGTGTTGTTCGGAGCGGATGAGAAGGGGGGCATCCGTTGTTTTTTTAGGAGTTTCGTTTGATTAAAATTCATGCTTTTTATTAAAATTCGTGTTCGAGCAGTACCCTTTTATCGGATTTCGATGTTGATAGCCGCAAGGGGAGTTGGGTCGGTGATCCCTTCCTGTTCGTTAGCTGAAATTTTGTTTCTTTGTGTGAAGAACGATGACATCTAGCCTGACATTTGCTACTCTAGGCTTAAGGAGTGTGTTATTGTTTGAACTATTTGAATTTCCGAATTCTTCGCATTCCATTTGTTTGGAAGAGATCGAAGTTCGTTTTAGTACTTCTTTCTTTTAACTACTGACCTCAGTAGCTTCGGTGTGAGGTTACTGGGACATGGCAATGATCTTTACTTGAGAGCCATGACCTATTTAAAATGCTATAGGAGGTTTCTACATTGCCATTTCCTGATGGGCTGTACTTTGCTCTGTGTCCAATGATGTATTGGTCGGATTTCTTTTTGCTTATTCTTACCAAAGTTCTAGTAAAATTAATGAACATATATATAGGGTATTAGCGCAGTGATCCAAACAGAGAAAGCTGTTGCTTCATTGGAAGCTTCGAGTCGATGCTTCCTTAATGTATTTGATGTCCGATTTATCACAGATCTCTTGATGTTTGTGATTCTGTACCATCTTTGCTATATTACCAGTTCAATCGAAAAGTCATGTAACAGTAGGTTGAGATTCGCATCAAACTATTCCTGCCAGCATAAATAGCTTTGAATTGAACACGACCTGATGAGTTGAATTTGTCAGGTTGCTGGGGTTCCAGGAGTGACAGAGGCTTTATTTTTGGCTAGGCAAGCTGCACTGGCACAAGAAAAAAAAAAGTCCAGTCAGACTCCAATGCTCTATAGCTGTGGCATTTGTGGCAAAGGATATAGAAGTGATAAAGCACATGCTCAACATCTCCAGTCCAGAAGCCATATCCTGAGGACTTTGCTTAGACCACTAGCACCACGTGTTCAAAGCAAGCCTGCTCCACAAAAGGAGTCAGGTATGGCAGAAAGCGAAGATAGTGAAGATGAGTGGGAAGAAGTGGATTCAGAGGATGACTTGGTTGGGGAAGCTGCAAACTCTTTGAGTGAAATGAATGTAGATGAGCCGTCCACCGACCATCATATGGAAGATGGTTCTGATGACGATGATTTCTGTGAAGTGGATCCATCATGCTGCTTTATCTGCGATCGCGAACATGATAGCATAGAATTGTGTATGGTTCACATGCACAAGCAACACGGTTTCTTCATCCCTGATGTTGAGTATTTGAAGGATCCAGAAGGACTTCTTACATACCTTGGCCTTAAGGTATGATCTGCAAAAACTGTGAAAAGCATGCTGCTGCAAGTAGTTCTGTTTCTTGATTTTTTTATTTTTTATTTTAAAAAAAAATTGGGCTCATTTTTTTATCTTATTTCGTTCTTCACCCTTATACAGGTGAAAAGGGATTTAATGTGTTTGTACTGTAATGAGAGGTGTCATCCCTTCAGCAGCTTAGAGGCTGTTAGGAAACACATGACAGCAAAAAGTCATTGCAAAGTTCACTTTGGAGATGGTGATGATGATGAGGAAGCAGAGTTAGAAGAGTTCTACGATTATAGTAGCAGGTTATATTTCCACCATCGATCTCTACTTCTAAGTCATATGTTGACAGTCGATCACCTTTTTTGGATAGGTGCCTTGACTTGTTATAGTGAAAGGAAGGGCAGTCTGTAAATGATTATATTGTGATAGCTCTCATATCTCATCATTAACTTGTCTATTTCTGTTCTATTTCCTCTCTATTTGCAGCTATGTGGATGAGGATGGGAAACAACTGGTTGCCTCAGGTGATATGGGAAATTCTGTAGAACTTGGAAGTGGTGGCTCTGAGCTCGTCATTACCAGAAGATCAGATGGTGGAGTTTCAATGAAAACACTTGGCTCACGGGAATATTTGAGATACTACCGCCAGAAACCTCGTCCATCAACTGGAAATAATGCGGCAATTACTGCTGCACTGGCCTCAAGGTTTATCCCAATCCATCCTCGCATCCTGTCTCTACCTCATGCACACACTCTCCATACTTGTTTTTGAAGTTCTTGATGTTGGCAGAGAATCAAGAAATTTTTTAAATATAGACTCATGATGGTATGCTATCCCTGATGTTCAGGTACAGGAGTATGGGATTAACTACCACTGTACGGTCAAGAGAACAAATGGTCAGGCTGAAGGTGATAAGAGAGATGAATCGATCAGGAGTGGAGGCGATGCGCACCAAAATTGGGATGAAGAGTAATGTCATTAGAAATCTGCCGAAAAATGTTACACATTAGAAAAAGGGATTTTGTATTTTATCTGTCATGTTTTTATGGCCTAATATGCACGTGCATGTAAGTTTCCGTTAGAGATTCAGGCTTTCTGGCTTTCGTTGCTAAAGGATGTTTATTTCTTGATGACTACATTGAGCAGTATCCAATTTTGAGGTCTGTCTCAAATCTGTTGCTCTTATAGAGCTTCTTCTCATATATTGATGAGCGAGTACACTGTTGGATAAATATAATGCTGCGACCGATATGATCTTTCTCTGTAACTTGTGATGCTAAAGAGCAATGTATGTCCTGATCAGTTGTGTTGCATAAGGATGGAAGTGATATCTGGCAGTAGGATCAGCGAGTGGCAGGCGGTTAAGCTTTGGATTGGCTGGGGTCTGATGACTGCGGGAAATGGAGAAAGGTAGCTATGATTTTCTTGTCTGACTGGATAAAACACACTTCATTCTTCTATGATATGTATAAACTGGACATCACGTCCGATAGTAATAGAAGGGAATTGAACATAGATTATGAATATGTCTAATTACTGCCAAAAGCAAGCAAGAACGGACGCAACAGTGAACAGCTGATACAAGGTAAGGGATGAAGCCAAATTGCACCCCTCATACTGCCAAGCTCAGTTTAACTGGGTTGGAGATTTGGTACTAAGACTGACGTATCTTTGCATGTGGAGAGAATTTAATAAAGACACAAAGCCAAAAGTCAAACGGGTTAAATGAATCCTAACCGAGAAAGGGAACCCCTTCTAAATTTGGGTCCTGTTCTTCCACCGCTTTTCCTTTATTGTCATGGAGACGAACTCGAGTCATTTCTATTGCGACATTATCAGTTGTGACTTCTCATTTGCATTAATTACAACAATTTATCCATGAAAGTTTTCCCATATGGTTTGCCTTTGACAAAGACTCGAAAATTGCTGGAAAGACAACTTGAAATAAATAATTTCTTCCCTCCGTAACATAGTCAAAGAATGAAAAAATACTCCATGTTACAATGGGATTAGGCTCTGAACTATAACCCACCCAGCTCTTCTTTGCCTTGGTATGCAATGGCCAATCGTCTTTTAGCCTGAGAAGATACTGTAAGCGCCTCTATCGTGTCCCATCGAGTCTTCTCTGTATTATCTATATCTTACAACTTGTCCCTCTTATCATCCATTAAAAATTGATGTTTTACTCGACACCATGGCCGTTGCTCAATAGTAAACATGCCATGCCATGACATGATCATTTTCCGAAGAATCAAAAATATTTAGTTCCGGAAATGCTATGGCTCTTTCTCAATTACTTGAGTGACAATTCCTACAGCAATAGTTCTCCCCAGTGCTCTTAAGGAGACCCTTCCGAGAGCTTTACAGCTCGAAAACTCTTCTGCACAAACTGGTCCTTGCAAAACCACCTGAATTTAAAGATAATTAGAGAAAGATATATTTATAAGACCTTGGAGCATAATGGTGAGCTATCAATGGTTAAAAATTTCTAGTATATATGAAAATCATAGTAATCCAATTGCACCTCAATAACTGCCTTCTGCTTTGCAAGGAGACACCGTGGGGCTTTCTTCATCACCTTGCCAGTCTTAGGATCGAGCAATGACACCATTTTTTCAACTCTCGCAGCTTCCTTTGCATGGTGAATATGAAATTCCAACTTCCCATGTCAACCAAGAAAATGGTGAGTTTCAGCACCAAGATTCACAAAGGGATCAAAGCTAGAACTTGCAACAACCATAAACTTACCTGAGAACCGATCAGAATGGGGGAAGCACCATCCAAGACGAGCACTTTCAGCTCCAGATGCGTTGCAATGGAAATGGGGAAATCGGGGTGACAAAGGACCCGCCAGATATCACTTTGCTTGTATCAATTCCCTGAAGAACCACAGCAACATTATCCCCAGCTCTCGCGATTGCACATGGGCGAGAGTCACGTTCCAAAGACTTGACTGTCCCCACATCCCCTGATGGCATGACAAGAACCTGGCATTTAACACGAAGTTAGGTTATGGCTTGCAATTCCAAAGATGTAAAAGTACTCCGTCTGGTCTATTACATCTAAAAACCTATTATCCAACTTGATGACAACCTCTAACAACAGATGTAGCAGCAAAATGATGTTAGTAGTCATGATCCATATCAAAACTTCTGCATTGACAACTTAAGATCTAAACCTCAAGGTGATCTTAAGATTTTCACCCATACAAAGATGCTTTATAGCTTCAACTGTACTTCAATATCATTTGTTTAAATCTTTATAGTGTACCTTCACTCCACTTCGAAGAGCTCCAGCTTCCAATTTACCACAAGCAGAGACCTGACCCATCGAAGGTGATTTAATAACATCACATATGGGCATGACTAGAGGTTTCAAAACATCCCTCGTTAGAGGTTGGAGGGAGTCAATAGCATCCAACAAGTATGGTCCCTTATACCTGCATACGAACAAACCAGAAATTTCCACTGTTAGTATCTCAGCTATGATATAACTTCAAGTAGGACATCAGCCAGTGAACATGCCCTTCCATGTTGGATGCTGGGTTCCCAAGGCTTTGAGTGAACCAATGTCATAAGATAAACAGAAGGGGAAAGGGCCAGATTGACCAAACAAACTCGTAGAAATCTTGCAGTCAAGGACTGTGCAATGGTTATTGCTATAGCAGTGGTGGATATATTTCACCAACATATTCGAAATGCAGCAAAAGGGAAAAAAAAGGAAAGTCGGCCCCGAATCATCTAGTCCAAGCTCAGAGATAAGGAAAACTTGCTGGGAGAAGTAGTGTCTAAACAGCCAACCCAAGGTTAATGGAGATTATCAATTTGACCCGGTCAAACCAGGTCCATACAGCAAAACAGGACAGGACCAAGACTTGTGCTTGGTTGAACGGGACCATTTTTGGCACACGGACCTTCATTCACCCCATGTTAACTCTCTGAACCAGATATCTGTTTTCTTTCGGAGTCAGGTTCACCATAAGTAATTGTCTCCCCAACCCATCCTACAACTGCAAGAAGTCAAGAACCAGAGAAAGCATACTAACCAGGATAGTAAACGAACGTCTGAAGGAGCTGTGACCAGATTTTGATTTTCCATGGCACTCAGAGGGATCCAACATACCGATGAGTCCCTAAAACCGCTAGACCGGAGGAATGTTCCAAGTTGCTGTTTGATCAAATCGAATCTATCCTTTGAGTACTCCACGACGTCCATTTTATTAACTGCAACAATAAGTTGATCTACTCCAAAGCTTCTGATAAGCTGTGCATGCTCTTTAGTTTGGCCCTTACTACCATCCATGCCAACTTCAAAAGAACCAATGGACGCATCAATGACGAGCAATGCGGCATCAGCTTGTGTGGCTCCTGATATCATGTTCGGAACAAAATCCTTATGCCCTGGGGAGTCCAGCACAACAACACGATATTTTTGGTATCAAAATAAGCAACTGCCACTGTCATGGTTATTCCCCTTTCCCTTTCCTCTGGGCTCTCATCCAATGCCCAAGCATAAGCAAAGGACCCCTTGCCCTAACAGGGGAAATAGAAGCAAAAGAAATGGATTTGAGACTGACCGGTAGTCACACATATATAATTGGAAGCATTCCAAATTTATGAAAGTGAAGGTACCTCTAGTTTGGCCTCTTTTTCATGCTTGTGCATCTGCTTTTGAGATATTCGTCCCAACAGGTGCAGAAGTCTACCTGAAAGTGTTGATTTCCCAGAATCAACATGCCCCACCTACAGAGGGATTTTAATAGAATTAAGGCATTAAAGATTTTATGGACTTAGGGTAAGCTTAATGAAGCCTGAATCATGAGAATCAAATAAGAGTGCTAACTCACAATGGCAAGATTCAGCTGACTCAATAAGCCATCTTCTGCTTCAGGAAGCATCCATTTTTCAGGTTTATACTGCCCCTGAGAAGCACCTTTTCCAGTGCCACCTCTATCATTAATAGAGACACTGTCTAAACTACGCACAAGACTTTGCGGCTTGATCCCATCCGTTGGTAAAGTGTACTCAACCCCACCCTCATGATAGCTTGACGAGGTGCCTGCCATTTCATCTTTAGATTGTGGTTTACATAAGTAGATGAGCTGCTAATGTCCAAAAAACCAAGTATGTTTTGCATTAATGTGGATGAACTACCTGGACTTTTAGCACTTGATCTTAGATTACGCTCTTCATCTTTTACTCGATTGTTCTCGTTACCAGTGACATTTCTGCCCTTTGACATCATAAAAGATGAGCTATTTGATGATCTTGTGGTCATCGGAGCAGAAGTGTTATCCTTCCTTACGGTTGCACTTGCTAAAACCAAATCAGAGTTTCCATGAATTAATATAAATCATACAAGAAACCAAGTATTACAAAATAAGCACATAAGTGAACAAATGAAGATTACACCCACTCATTCACTTCATATTTATGTGTCTCATCAGAAACTTTACGGGGTCTATGTCTAAAATGATTCATTCCATTCCACCAGGCAACTAAAGATGGGGTGGCGAGGGGTATATGTGATTCTGCTCACAACTTTTTGGCCATCAGATAATAACATTTTTCTTTCAACTGCTCTACCTATTAAATACTGAATTACCGAGTCACCATCACTGCATTTGGTACAGCCATGTTCTAGAAGACCATCAAATTGGTAAACAATGCAGTCGAACTTCCCATGACAACCTTGCCAAAAAAAAAAACTTCCCATGACAATCATTATACAATTCAATTTTCTCTATAAATGCAGGACAAGTGGAAATTCTTAAGTAGAAACAATGCAAATATAAAAATTTCAAAGAACACTTTCACCAGGAAGAATCACATTCATTGAACAAAGAAAAAGGCACTCTTTCTAGATTAAAAAGAACAAGTCATTACATTAAAAATACAACAGATGCTAATGCTCTGGAGCAAATTCAGTTCTTTCCCATCTCAAAAAGAAGATTGACAATAAACTTTTACTCAGAGTAGAAGGAAGAAGTATTTAGGCCTGCAATTTAATGAATACCTTTCAGACCCCTTTTGGAGGAGTGCAATCCATTAGTGACTACATCATCTGGGGATGGGACGTCAAACTTAAAAGGCACTGTAAATATATAAGCGAAAGATTAGAGTAAACAGTGTGGTGCTCTACCATCCAAATGTTCAAAAAAGAAAAGAAAACTAGACAAGACTCCAGAAAATAGATTCATTACAGATAAATTGAGGGGTTTCAATTCTAAACTTTCAGCAGCATTACAAGACAATCCACAAACAAGAAAAGGTGCTAAGTCTCTAAAGCAAACACATGCAGACCTATATTGACACTTTTATGGGCACGAGTGTTAAATGCCTCATGTAGCTTATCGAAGTTCCCATGCACATCAGCAAACTCATGTAAGATGGTGCGCTGTCCTGTCAAGGGATCATCATTTTGCTGTTGGATTAATGCAGCCCTTTTAGGTGTCTGATTGGGCAATGATTCAAAAAGAGACCTGGCCATTTTGGATGCTCCAGAATCTTTACACACTGCATGAAAGAGATCTATGCTATAAAGGCACAATTAACTGAAAACAAAACACCACAAAAGATAGCAGCTGGTGCAAATCTAAAAAAGGCCCCTGAATTGGCACTGCAACTTTCAACTCAATCGCAACAAGATCTCAAAGCCCAAAGTACACAACATGAAATGCATCAAAAGACACAGGAAAAGAGTCAAAGGGTATAAGAGAAGGTACACCGTTCACAACAAATAATTTAAAAGCCAAAGGTCGATCCATACAATAGCTAACTTCTCAGAATGGCATGCCGCTCCAAAAAGATTACAAACCTGTTTTCAGGTCATTGCCATTGCTGATGACACTCAAGGCAAAGGATTTCGAAGAACCCCACAAATATCACATGCGGTCATGCTCTGGTCATTATCGTAGGTACAAATGGAGCAACGCCAAACAGCAGACCTGGTGGTCTCTTGATTTGGCTTAGGTGAATTGCCTGTTACATCAGAAAAAGCTTCAGGAAGCCATGCCAGAAAAGAATTTCATGACCACAGTCTTGTGACTAGGAGCTTGGTAGATACAATCCAACATGTCCAGACAGAGTTAGTTTTTCAAATGAAACACAAAACTACAAACTGCGTGACCTAATTTCACACTTTCGATAGCATTTTAAACCAGGCCTTCATCTAACCAACAATTTTAGCTTTCAGATTAGATGGCAGCAGTCTCACCATTTCTACGACCCATACCTCTCATTTAGGCAATGGAAAAGCGGCGTGCACCGATAAATGGGATTATGGAACTAAAGAAAATGAGCCTAAAATAGCCAATTCATGTGGTTGTAACTCATACCCCTATCGTTTTAAACAATTTCAGCACAAGGCCTAATCAAGAACCCCTAAGCCAAAAAACGACCAAGAAAATTCTTGCCAGGGGACTCCGTATCGAAGAGAGAATGTTCACCATTATCTTCTGCATCATAATCAACATCGTCGTCGTAGTCGTAGTCATCATCGTAGTCTTCATCATCATAATCAAGGCCGTGACTAAATTTGCGCGGCATCGTCCTGCCGAAAAAGGGACGAAACTGCTTTGAGCTATCAAGAAACAAAGCCCGGACCAGAACGAGAGGGGCAGAAAGTAAGAAATACCCAGGAAGTCCGTTCCAAGACTTTCTCACGGGAAACGATCAAAATCGCATCTTGGGGGGGCATTCCATGGAGTCCTGCTGCCAAGCGCAAAAGAGGAGCAAAGCGAAATCTTTCAGTCAGTCGATCGACTGTTCAACTTCATCCATGCTGCTTGGTCTGGAGCTGGGCAATAGCAACGGAGAGAGATTCCGCGATTCTTGATAGAGGCATTGATTCTCAAAGCGAAGCACAGCGAAAGCAAGCGCAACAGAGGAAAGAGGAAAGAGGAAAGGGAACTTTGGAAGAGGAATACTGACTTGCCGAGGCGAATGCAGACCGACCGAGTCTCTACGACACTGTAAGAACCTCCTTCTCCTTCTTCTCCTCCTGCTTCTCCGACTCTCTCTCTCTCTCTCTCTCTTCTTTCTCTCTCTAGAAGGTGATTGCTTACAGAGGAGGATTTCCGTAGATCTCCCACTTCTCATAGATTTTACCTAGCGTTAGCTACTTGGCATGATTTCATGCTGATTTTAATTATTGCCAGGGTAGGAAAAAAGTGCATAAGAATATGCTGTTTTCTTTTCTTCTTCTTCTTCTTTTTGTCACGCCCTTGTATTTATTTGATATAAAAATAAATAAAAATGTATTCGTGAAAATAAAAATTAATGCCGATTTACTTACTTTTCTTGTGATCGATATTTTATGGAGGTAAAATGATATGATTTCCCGGCTTAATTTACAATAGTGGTCTATCAACTTGTTTGGAAAAAAGAGGATTATCAAAATTACTTTAAAAGGTGGAGTCAATTACTTAGAAAAGTTTGATTCATGAATTGGATGTCATGTAATTCACCAGGCACTTCTCGAGTGTGCAATGACTTCTACATGCGTGATTGAATAGATTAGATTTGAAATATACAAATGATCAAGATCTTGTCAAATATGTGGTTGTTTGAATAGTCCGACGCTTGTTTGAGAAGATGAATAAGATGCTAGCGAGGCTCTAAGCCTTTCGCTTTTTGAAGTGAATGCCACACCTGAGCTTGGGTAGGATGAGATCTAAGTTTAAAAATGCTTTCCGTTTTTTTTTTATTAAAAATGAGCTTATTTTTTAAATTTAATTTAAGTAAAATTTGTATGAAAAATCAAATTTAGATCAAAATGATTTTATTTTTTCACGTCATCGTCACATAGGATAGAGAAAATAAAATAAAATAAAAAGTCATGTTAGTAATTTCCATTAATCAAATTGGATGGAGTTAATAAAAGAATTTGATTGAATAAATTAAATAAGTTTTAGAATTTGATTGATTTTTGTAAGTTTTAAGATTTACTTATATTTTTAAATATTTTTTCTCTTTTCTAACCCAAGGTCAACAACTCCACCTAATGGCATCGCTACACTTATCGACCACGGGAGGGCCTCCATGCCCTTCCTAGCCACAAGTGAAAGCATCGGCCCTCATCCAAATCTAGGTGAGGGCTACAACCCTCTCACACTTTGGTCGACAAGGGTCACTATGCCCTTGCCTAGCCCAGGGTAGGGGAGGCTCAAGACACCCTTGTTTAGATCTAACAAGGGTGTTGTGGCCCTTGCCTAGACCAAGAGAAGTTGTCGGTCCTCGAGGTTGACCAACGACCTCTTTGACTAGAGTTAGAAAGAACAAATAAATAAAAATTTTGAAAAAATGTTAAAATGTTATTAAAAATTATTGTCAGCATCAACCATGCTATGTAGAATAGATGCTTATGTAGAATAGATGGACTTAATGGGCAAATTGTGAAATTATTTATATCTCAATTGTATAATTAAAAATTTTAAAATTAAATTGACAAAAGTGCTATAAGTTTTAAGACTTTTAGGATAATTTTCTCGATCAATTTTTCATCAATGCGGGCATCCTTAATTGCACGACATAAATGGGAAAAGTTTTTTAAAAAAAAAGTCTGCTTACTGCCTCGGCTAATGCTGGACCCGGGAAGTTTATATCTCGTCACAGTTCGAACCCGCGGGTTGGAACACCGAAAAGCATCGACCCACTCCGTCACCAAAACACGAGAACTGTACGGCTGCTAGTAGATGCGTGGGATTTTAGACAGTAGGATCACCCTTGGAGTTCTCCAGGAGAATCTTCACTATTTCGGGCCTCCTCGTCAAGCCAAAGAAGATATTTATATGATTAATTAACTCCTGATAAAAAGGTGAGAAGTAATCGTGCTCGTAATAGTCTCCACCTTTTCTTTCTACGGTTTCAATCGATTGCACGTACACAAGTCGCTCGCAAATCAAGCCCTTTTAGTATTAACACTCCAATCTAATCTTATTATAATCATACAACAAAATCAAACTCACTTAGACCAAAACCTTACAAGGTGGGAAACACATTGGCCAGCTACAAATTTCGCTTTTTATTCTAGTATTGAAGAATGAATCGCCAAATGATCGTTCAATCTTCCTAATTTCCTAAACCTTCCACTTCTCATTCGCTCAAGATCTCTGCAAAGGCCGATGAGTACATAAACTCTCGACTCATAGACAACGATTCAACCATATGCAAAACTTACAGTCAAATAAGACAATCCAACTAGAGAGAACCATATGCCGCCTTCCTCCACTGCCACCGCCACCGCCGCCACCACCAGCCGCCTCCCCACCGCCACCAGCCGCCTCCCCACCACCACCAGCCCCACTGCCGAGCAGCTGCATCTCCTCCTCCCTTTTCTTTTCCTTTCTTTTTTCTCTTTTTCTTTTCACCTCAAAATTACTTTGCAAAATACACACAAAAATGAGTTCCCAAACACACTTTGCATTCCCCAAATGCTCATTCACTCAAGGATACTTGGGGAAATGCATTTCCCCAAAGTTGAACCAAACGGGGCCATAATCAATAATCTCATGCTGTCGCACCCAAGGCGTCCGAGGATCTATACAGTTAATTCAAAAAACTCACTGTAATTCGTATACTAACAAATTATATACATCTCTTTAGCAATTGGAACCAAAAAGAATACTGTGGTTTCAACATGTTGGAAGAGCTTCAAATCAGTAAAGCAGCAAAAAAGTTATCGCAGGCATCTGCAGCAACTCAATAGTGTTTTTGTTTCCCTCAAATTGATCTCCCTTCAGGGTGCTCCTAAGTGTTCTCAATCATCTTTTAGACAGGACAGATTCACTCCATGAAAGCATAAGATCCCGAGCAACTGTTGGTAAGTCTGCAAAATGGAAGGCACGTGAATGTTAAGAAAGGATGTAGAACTGGGGGGGAATGAACTTGTTTTCGTGTTTGGCAGTGCTAATCATCCTTTGAACATGGTTAAACTTTTACCTCGTACTACTTCCATAGCTACTGAGGGTATATCTATTTGATCTTCAATTAGTCTGTAAACATCCACGAGCTGCAAAATCAAGTGCCACAACTCAGAATTCACATTAAGTTGAGTTGAGAATGTAAAAAGCTTTGGACACATACCTCCTGAATGTGAAGCTTTGAGTCTTCTGTCAAAGCAAGGAGCAGCTGTCTTCGAATTCCTTCATCGACGATGAAAAGGCGAGCTCCATCCTTGATGGTATCTTTAAGGTCGAGTTTCCTCTCAACTTGCCGGTCTCTTGACCTTGCCTGTGAACACAGGATCACCCCAGTCATGCTCACATACCATGATTACCATATAAGCGAAAAAATCTAGTCGGCAACAGGATACATACACGTCCTTTCCCCGCAATGCAGGGTTGCTGCTCATCTTAGCCACATTTTCCTTGGCAAGAACAATAAGGTTTTCGAGCCGCTTCCACTGGAAGACACCATCTTTAAATAAAACCTGCGATAAGATGAGAACTTTCATGAGTTGCACCATCAGCGTGACTTTCCAGTTTGCAAGTCATTCCCCAAGTGCTGCTACGCATCACCACTCAGTAGACAGTTATCTTAGGAGCCTAACTTGGCCAATTTGGATGCACACGCTGTTAAGAAGGGGGGAAAAAAGCAATGCGCTTCGCAAAAGTTCTCATCAGAGAGAAGCAAGGTCAAGCTGCTTCGAGGTAAATTGCCTTGCAAAAGATAAGTGTGCAAACATGATCTGTTCCCGAGTGAACAAACAAATAAACAGCACTATCTATGAATTGATTTTAAAAACTACAACTCAACACATACTAAGAGTTAAGTATCTTAAAACTCTGCATCTTGGTTGAATTACAAGAACATCCATTACTATTTTTGGACTGCAGAAATGCATATATATAATCTACTAGAGTTGGGAAGACGGTTACACAGCTTGCCCTATCTTTGGAACTTCACTTGCTGAAGCTGAAAGCTAAATCATTTAGCGTTAATATAGGGTTTGTAAGAGATAGGGATGCCCAAGCGATAGAGGTCTAAAGCACACAGGAATGGATGTGTAGGGTCTACAAGTCAAGCATGCCAGAATTAGACTTTTTTCGTTAAGAACTCCAACAGCAAAGAAAATGAAGTTCATGTCACAACAAGATTGATTTAACGGAATATGCCCGATTGTACCTGTATCAGGCGCTCGCGTAGCGCAGGATTTGGGTCAGTCAGAAGACGATTTGCCACATATGGATAAGCAACCTAGTAAGTGAATGTTGTCAGCAAAGCAAGAAAATATAAATGCACATAGCATTGGCTAAAAATTAACTGTTAACTAGAAAAGACAGCTATGCAATTCTCTGTATAAGCTGTTGCTCTGTGCCAACAGCATTTAAGCGTAGTTTAGTTCCTTAATGCAACACGAATGAGAAAAAAGCACATGAAGCTTAAAATTTTGTATTGCTCAGAGAAATTGATACCTTGTTACATAAATGAAGTGAATCTATAAAATGACTTGCAGAAATATAGGAAGCATGGTTTATTTTTCCACTAAAGAGCACCAACATCTCCAGAACAAAAGATAAAAGTAGATTGTGATCATCTCATTATTTCTAATTACATTTAAGCACAAGTAGGAGTAATAATAAGATTTGAGAATATCCAAATCAGTGACAGGTATTGACAATGGAAAGTTGATTATCCATTAGCCATCTTATGAGAATGAAATATCCTTTTCAATCATGGAAAGCAAGGTAAACTGATGAGTCGTCTTAGCGGGGAAAGAAAAGAGAAAGAGGAAAAGCATGCCCTTAAGTTGCACCTCTAGAAATTTGAAGTCAGGCTCGAGAGTGAAGCAGATCCCCTCTTGAGTCAACAAAGAACGGATAACCAGTGAAAACCTCTCAGGGATACGGATAGGATACTGATACACTAATTGGTTAAACTTCCCTGCAAGCATACAAGGTGAAAAGGACACCTGACATGTCATTATTTCTTACATGAATAATGAAATTGAAAAGCAAAAACTGCTCTCTCTTAACATTCAAGGATAAAACAATTTCTTGAGGTCCTTGTGAGGACTTGCTCTCATTATATAATATTCCCATAAGAAACATACATGTGCAACATGAAAATTGAAGACACTCCATCCTCGACCATGAGAAGTTTGATCATACATGACTCGAGTGCTCATGGTAACTTCCAAGCTCACTTGAGCGGTTTGTAAGTTGTATTAACAATTTAACATGCTTTTCCGTTAACAATTTAACATGCTTTTCCGTTACAATAAATCATGTCTCTATAAAAAGGCATAAATCTGTTGCTGTGTTAAGTTTGATTTGACTTGAAACTTGAGTTCCATGAGTTTTTTTTATCTTAACAATCTCCTAGACTCTACCTCACTCAATGTAGATAGATCAGGTATATCATCAAGTCAAACTCGAGCAAGCAATATGAAGGTTGATTAAAGCCCAGTGTGAACGATCAGCTTCTCATCTGTGCAAAGTGAGCATAAGCAGTTTATAGTGTCCACTTAACAGAAGAATCAAACTAATGCCCTTTAATGTGTCCAATAGGATTCAGCTACATGGCATTTCGTCTCTGCTGAAAAGACACAAGCCCAGTCAATGTGAACCAGGCGCCCCAAAATGATAATGGGAATTTAAATTTGCCAGTGGAGCTCCAAAATAAGTACTTTATGGCATGAACTATAAAATTTTCCTGCTTCATCTGGAATTTGAGTTGTTAAATCTAAAACTTGAACTGTCCCTTGAAGATTTCATCCGTGAGCAATGAAGGAAATTGACTATCCTTTACAAAGAGCGAAATCCACCAGGGACAAAAGAAGTTGACAACTTCCAGATGATATTTTCCTAGAGCAGAGATGTGAGTGTAACAGAAGTTGAGAAAGAAATTACCAGTAACGCTCGGAAGTTAAAATCAGAGAGTCCTTTTCCAGCAGAGTTCTGCCAAATTGCTTCTAAAGCTGGAATAATTGGAGAGACATCAGTGTCACTAGCCAAGAAACCAAGCCTGGTGAAATCATTTGCCATCTCCACATAGTCCTCATTTACAGCATGGACAACAGCATCAATCAGAATCTGCTTATTTTGCTGAAAATTCCAAAGTAGATTCACTTTCAATTCAAACACTGTTGAAAGGATATTAACAAGACTTCATAGCTAAGAGTGTGGTGAGAAAAAGGGCTTCTGAATTCATTACTCTGCATTAATCCTAAATTCTAGCAAACAGGTCATATCACTGTCTTTTAATTGTTCAGGTTAATCATCTCCCTTTCTACTCACTTCCTTCCATATAGTTAAACAGTGACTATTTCCATGTTTCATGCACAAGGTCCTGTTTCTTGGGTTTTTCTTAATTCAGACTTTTTTAAGGAGAAAAAGGGAAAACGGGCCCCTCCTTACTTCATGTAAAGCTCTTCTTAACAATGAAAGAGGTAGCTGAATAACCCAAAATAATATCTATGTGCTGTCGAGAAATAGAGTTGACTCACAAGCCGTCGACAATGAATCAAGAGGCACCTTGTGTAAGAGGAGAACATATCATTTAAAAGATGATGACTTCTTTATGACTTGAAATATATTTTCGTACCCTACTTGCCTACAGCTCTGTCTCAGTAGAAGCTGTACACTGCATCCTATTGATTCCTTTATGCTATATTTATCAGATTTCTCTCAATATTTCCTTCAACTCTTCTCATGGTGCCCCCTTGAGTAATTCATGAACAGGCACTCACAGTACTTCGTTTCTTCGTACATTACCTGACTGAGGACAGCAACATTGCCAAAGTCTACATAAGCGATACGTCCATCGCGCATGGCAAAAATGTTTCCAGGATGTGGATCACCATGGAATAACCCAAATTCTAGCAATTGCCGTAATGCGGCACTTACTCCAACTGTAAGAAATCCATTTACATCAATGCCAGCATCTTTGATTGCCTGACATAAATGGGAAAATTAACAAGTTTCAGTTACTGCCTGGCTAATATTCAACACCAGAAGTTTATATCTTGTCACAGTTCAAACCTTTGGGTTAGTACATCGAATACCGTCAATCCACTCCATCACCAGAACACGAGAACCAGAAAGCTGCTTGTAGACGCGTGGGATTTTTACAGTAGGATCATCCTTAAAGTTCTCCAGAAAATCTTCAATATTTCGGGCTTCCTGGTAAATCCAAAATAGATATCGATATGATTATTAACTCCAAAGACAAATGCACATGCATTAATAATTTCCCTGACATGACAATGGAAGGTACCAATGTGTAATCCAGCTCCTCGAGAAGTTTTTCACCAAACTCATCAACTATCAGCTCTGCATTGCACCCCAGCTTCTGCAGACTGATGCCATTCAGAAACGAAGCGAGAGTACGAAATAAGAAAAGATCTCGGTATATTATGGGTTCTATATCAGGCCTTTGCACCTGTAATCCAGTGAAACTCATCATCAAGATCCGACAATCATCTGTGGCAAAGCAACGTGATATGAAACTTCTAAAAGACAAAGAAATGAATTTCAGTGCTAATGGCATAGTAAAATATACAAAGTCAAACAGTTAGAAGTAACAAGACAAGTGACAGGCATTATTGCATAAAAAAGAACAATGTACAGAAGGACAAAGTAGAATGTTCAGTAACCATAGAGGTAGATGTTGAATTTGAAGTTATATCATCTCCCAAAAAGAAATGCTACATCATGTATGCTTCTCAGGAAAATGAATATAAAGAACTTCATGGCAAAGATGCCATGGGCAGATAAATATATTTATCTTGCATGACTACCGCTCCTAAAGCAATGAAATAAAATTCAAGAACTTCATCAAATCTGCTACAGCAGAAATGGGTGAAAACAAGATGGGCCTGCAAGTCTCAATTTTCTTTGATAATGTAGAGCCGTAGATGTCAGTGATGAAAGAGCAGTTCACAGCATGGAAGATAACCTTAATTGCAACATCCTCTCCAGTATCACGTAATGTAGCTCTATAAACTTGACCCAAGCTGGCAGCTGCTATCGTCCGAGATGAAATTTTGCTGAACACAGCTTCAAGAGGCCGCCCCAACTCCTCCTCTATGATGTTGAAAGCAACCTAATTGTCATATTGATAAGATTCATATCCTATAACATCCAAGATAGTGTGAAAAAGCTTATTGAACTATTAAATTAGAATGCTTCTTTCTCTGTTAAATTATGCCATTCACCTGATTTGGGAAGGAAGGAACATCGTCTTGTAGAATGCAGAGTTCATTCATGTAGTCTTCTCTAATAATATCTGGTCTGTTTGCAAGAACCTGTCAACAATGAAACAGAAACTCAGGGAAAAAGGGGATCAGACCACCAAACACGTACGCATCATCAAGAACATATTTTGCAGCGGAAATACAACGAACCAACCTGACCGGCTTTGATAAAGGAAGGCCCCAAGTCACACAAGAGATTCCTAAGCTGCATGGCTCGGAAGGGAACAATTTCCTCATCCTGTCCGACGAAACAATCATACATGAGCGTGGACCAGTAGAAGCCCAGTTTCCACACTATCTCGACTCCCCTCATGACGAGCGACCAGATAGCCCCTTGGGATTCCAAGACCTTGCTCCTCACCTAATTGCACAGGGCAAGCGAACACATGCTTCAACCTCACATAACACAAAATTACCATACCATAAGAAGCACAGCAAGCAGAATGAATATCATCAACAACAACAACAACAACAAACAACATCAGCAACACCAGACAAGCCCCCCAATTCTACGCAGCCAGAACAGTAAAATCGGAGACAAAGAGCGAAGACGAAAGATTGGTACCATCTCGGGACTGTACTTGCGGAAGGGCACGCAGACGCCGCGCTCGATGTCGAGCTTCTCCATCGCAGCGCTGGACTTGGCGAGCTCCATAGAGCCTGAGCGGCCGCCGCCGCCGCTTCTCCTCAGGGCTCGCGACGCGGCGGCGCCGTCCAGCTCGACGGCGGTCGCCTTGCTGATCACGGCGAGACGGGAGGCGCGCGTCCGGCATGCGGCTCGGGCGCTTCTTCTTCTCCTTGTCGGTGCCGCCGGAGAGAGGGAGCTCCGGCCGGGGACGGAGCAGGAGCAGGAGCAGCAGGCCAACTCCATTCTTCGTCTCTGGCTTTTCGGTTGCTGCGATGGAGGAGATTCGGATCCCAAATTTCGAAATTCGGTTGATCGGGAAATCAGACCGGAAAGAAGAGACAGGAGCACGGAACGATGCCCAGCCACATAATGAAAACTCGATTTTTTTTTATTAATTTAATTTCCACACGGTTCTAATTAACTGGAATTTTTTGGGATGATTCTCTAAAAAAATAAATTCTTAAACCGACTCAATGACTCATCAGTCATAAATTTACCATAAATTAATTTTTTATTATAAAAATCTCAACCTATGAAAGAAATTTATCCAAATTATAAAAAACTTCAAATTGATAATTATGATAAATTTATTCTAAACTAAATTTTTTATAACAAAATACCTCAAATTGATACATTTATAATAAATATATTATTTATATAAAAATCATAAAAAATAGTATGAAGAGTAATATTTAAAGTAAAATTTCGAATTGATACATAAATTAACTATTATATGTCATCCAATCTAATAGATTTAATACTAAAATTTAATGAAAACTAACAGAGGTACCAATTTGGGATTAATTTGTCAAATATATTAATTTCCGATTTTTGTGGTTAAAAAATCTATTTAAGAGTGTATTTGGAGTTTTTCATAATATATATATATGGCAAAGAAATAAAAGGAAAGTCGAGTGGTTCTCTGTTTTGGTGACGCTAGAAATTTTCATGGGAAGTTTTGATAAGGATAAATCATTTCTCCAGTGTGGGGCCCAACGCACCACACGTGTGGTGATATTGTGGGTCCCCATTGCCCTCCCCCATACCGACGTGAAGCGCTGAACGGACGTCTCGGCCGGTGGTCTTTTCCTGTCTTCATCACGGGCCGGGTCCACCGCGGCCCATCATAAAAAGTGGGCCGCACCTTGCAGTCCACTCCTCCTCGCCCATTGTCCGGGCCGAGTTGACCCGGGCCAGCCTTTGCCTTATTTTCGACTGCATCAAACTTTGAATTGGGTTTAGGGCCCATCTATCGTTAAGCCTATCCCCTAGCCATGACACCAAAAGTACTTTTTTTGCAAAATGTGAAGATAGAGAATTCTAGAATCTTTTCATTAAATGAAGGAGGATGGAGTGAATATAACGAAAGGAAAACCACCTACTGCGGTGGCGTAGTTAGCTTGAGTTTGTGCCTCTCACGAAAGGTGCCAAGTTCGAATCCTGGCGTTATTTGGTGACTCAATTGCTGGCGTGAGTGTGGTAGAATGCCTTGCATTAGCCTGGGATTCTTCCCGCCATTGTTGTCGGCTTTCGATTTCCCTGATCAAAAAAAAAAAATATATATATATATATATATATATATATTTACACCCAACCGTGGGTAAATGTATTCTCTCCTTCATTGCCGAGATCGAGAATTCAAACCCAGTTGCTAGCGTTGTAAGTAGGGAGTTATGATGTTAGAGTCCTATGCTAGTTTTCCTCGAGGTAGGCCCGGCCCTTCAAGCTGCCGTTCGAGCACGGGGAGCCCGTGGTGGAGTCCGGTGCTATATATATATATATTTTTACTTGTGATATTGAATCGAAGTGTCTTTTAGCCATATTCCATACCTGAGACTCATGATGAATTATTACAAATGTTATTGATTGTTGCGACGATGAAATTTGCTAACATATAATAATTTGCTTATTTGGATATTTTTTCCTTGTTTCAAATTTCTCGCTCTCTCTCTCTCTCTCTCCACCTCTCTCCACCTATCTTCTTCTTAAAACCCCAACAGAGCTGAGCTCACCTATCCATCAAGTCGAACACCCTTGCAACATGCAAAACCTCTTATTCGTAAATGTTCACTTATGATCACCATTAGTGACCATGAACGTGAGCTCCGATATGACGAGCTCTTGATCTGGTAGCGATCATGATAGATAGCTAGGTTCTCATCATGGCCGAGAACTCCGAGCTTGAGTTCCCATGCCACAAGCTCGAGATTCAGTAGTCTTCGCAGCAATAAGTCTGGCGCTGGAACTGTCATTATCGCCACGAGCTCGAGAGCTCAGGTTCCTCTCCCCCTTTCTCAATTTTGCTAAGGTGAAGTTGCATAACAATTTTGAGCAAATCATAACATCACATACATACTCCGATGCCCAATTCAACAATTTTATGTAGGCAAAATTGGCCAACAAGAGAAAAAAATATAACAACATGACTAACTTGAAACATTTTAAGAAAAATAGAGGGATGCTTTTGAAGAAAGAGAGTCGAAGAACGATTTTGATTTAAGGACAAAAGTACAGGGTCGCCTATGCCATTATCTCTAAGTGTTATTAGTTATTCCCTAAAGGAAAGTGCTACATATACTGAAACATCTTATTTAAAATTCTTATCAAATCATGGCAAGTTTTTGAGAAAATGATGATGTAAATGTCAATAACTTTTATGCAACGCTTATTTTAGTACCAAAACTTTTGACTAGACCAAATCCAAGAAAAACGATTACTTAAATGTCTTTAGTAACAAATTCTAGCCAAAAAGCCCTATGTAACTTTTTTTAATTAATTAATAATTCATACGTGGCTTTTTTTAATTATTAAAAAGCAAATCCGACATAGACTATGAGGTGGCAGGACTCTCCATAAACGGCATGGTATAGTCGTTCGCTTTCCTTCATTCTCGTTCAATCTCCTTCACCTTCTTAACTTTCTTGTCCAACGAGTACACAGAGAGCCTTTCCCAACGCAACGCAGTTTAGATTTTTCTACATGGATTTCAATAAGTTTTAAATATCACTTGATTCCTTCCTGATCGGTCTTCTACTTTCTGTTTCGATTTCCTTTTTCAAATCTGTTACTGCAAACCAAATTCCCTTGCCATTGGTTGCGCTGAATTTCTCGTCATCTTTTATTTTTCCTTCTTGTTTGATTGTATGCAAATTGAAAAAGAAAATTTGATATCAAATGTGGACAAAAACCCTAATTTGGATAGATCAAAATTAGGGTTTATATTCGAGGCAAAGATATAGACAATGACTACAATGGCTGATTGGGCATGTCGACAAGCCACATTAATCGAGGAAAATTGATAAAATATTCACAAGTTAGATTTTCGGCAACCCCAATCAGCACTTAAGAGATGATTTTTTTTTTTTAAGTGTGGCATTTAAGGCTGTGTTCGGTAACGTTTACGTTCAAAAATTGTTCTTCTGAACAAAAATAGTTCTTTCTATTTCTATTCCCCTAACAATTTTTTAACGAATAACATATTTGATAACCGCACAAAATTTCTGTTTCTGGAATAGAAAAAGAACTAAACACATTTGATAAACTTGTATAATATTGTTTCTTTTAATTTTTTAATTTTTTTCCTTTTTTTTCTCCCTTTTGGCCGCCACCAGCCTCGGCCATGGTCTGTGATCGGCCGACAAGGGCTAGCGGCCTCGCCGGTGGTTGGATGAGGCTCGGCCTCACCGGTGGCTAGGTAAGCTCGTCCTCACCGGATTTGGGCAAGCTTGAGTTCGCTTAGCCAAGGCGAGGTCGCCGACCCTTAACGGCTAGTCGTCGGCCATGGCCGAGGTCTGCGACCGGCCAAAGAAATATGAAGAAGAAAAGAAAGAGAATGAAAAATATGAGAGAGAAAAATTGTTTTTCTAAGTGTTCCCGAGAACAAGAAACAATGTTTCTGTTCCAAATTTGTTCCCGCGAACAAAAATATATTTTTTGTTCTCGGGAACAAAAGTGTAAATAAACGCATTTTTGTTCTTTTTTTTCCCCGGAACAAAAAAAAAATTGTGTTTCGGGGAACAAAAATGTAACTCAAACAAATAGAACCTAAGGGTCTGTTTGGCTACACATTGTTTCTATTCCTGGAACGTAAATTTCGCTTTTTTGTTCTGGGAACAAAAAGGAACAAACGCGTTTGACGCGTTTCTGTTTTTTGTTCTTTTGTTCCCGCGAACAAAAAGCGAATGTAAACAAGAAACACAAATTTTGTGTTTTGTTTCAAACACAAATGAGAAATACTTTTTTTCTTTTTCTTTTTCTCTTATTTTCTTGTTCTTTTTCCTTTTGGTCGATGTCCGCCCGGCCATGGCCTGGGCGACCGGCCGACGAGGGCTGCCCCCTCGCCCGCCACGGCGAGGCTCGCTGCCCCCCCGAGGCCGAGGCTCGCGGCCGCCGGGCGAGCTCGGCCTCGCCGGATTGGGCGAGATCGAGCTCGCCCGGGCCGGCGCGAGGTCGACGTCGCCATGGCCGGGCGAGCCTCGGCCGCCGAGCCACCGCCGTGTCGGCGTGGCGGTGGCTCGGCGAGGCCGAGGCTCGCCGGCCGCCGGGCGAGCTCGGCCTCGCCGGACTGGGCGAGCTCGAGCTCGCCCAAACCATGGCGACGTCGACCTCGCGCGGGCCCGGGCGAGCTCGATCTCGCCTGAGATCCGCGAGGCCGACCCTCGCAGCCTGGCCGCCGCCAAGGCCTTGGCCGCGACCGCCAAAGGAAGAAAAAAATGAAAAAGAAAAAAAGAAAAAAAGGAAAAAAAGAAAAAAAATAGAAAAAATAAAAGAAATAAAAAAATTATCCAAATTTACCAAACATGTTTCTGTTTATTTTTTTATTCTCGAACAAGTTTACCAAACGCGTTGTTTTGTTCAAAATCGTTCTCCAGAATGTAAACACTTTTTCTATTTCTCGTTCCCTAACAATTTTTAAACAAAAACACAACCAAACGCGCCCTAAGTGATCTAACGAAATGTTTTGACATTTGTTGACACTTAATTTAGGAAAAATAAAATTGCATTTTGAAAAGAAAAAAATAAAAAGGGAAAATTGATTTGATTGATTATGCATGGAAGTTTGAAATTCGATAAGTATTCGATTTTGATAAATGTAGAAACAATTGAAAATCAAGCGAATTAAGGGCAATGATTTCGATACAATGGAAGGAATCAAGCAAAATCGGTGATCACGAAATCACGCTCCAATTTGCAAGCTTCGATTTAATGCGACGTAGATGAAACTCGGAAAATGCCATACAAAGTGGCCGTTCGGAATTAGTATAAAAGAGAGCTTCATTTTTCGTAACTGGGGGGTGCGAAAAAGATTGGGGGAATTCACTAAAAAATTTCGTGAAAGGAACCGAGAGGATTCGTGAAAGTGAAAAAAGAGAGAGGAAATCTTATTTTCTCGTCCAAGGGTCATTTTCTTTTATTTTTCCTTCTGACAACCTGCAGAAGAAAAGAAAGAGAAAAGTCAGCAAAAGAAAGAGAAAAACTGCAGAGGAGTGACGTGTGGCCAGAGAAAAAAGAAAGAAAAAAAGAAAAACAGCAGCAGCAACTGTTCTTCTTCTTCGCGTGGACACCAGCCCGTGCCCGCGCCGGCACCACGACGCCGGCCACCGTCGCACCTCGTCACCTCGCCGGTTCGCTCTTCGCGCCCACCACCGCAACCGTCGACACCGCCGGATCTACAGCCAACATCCCCGCGCCTGGACCCGAGCCCCCTTGCGATTCGGAGCCACCATCGTGCAACCGCCGTCGCCGCCTTACCTTTCCTCTGGACCCGCGCCGTTTGCGACCCGGAGCCGCCACAGCGAGACCACTGCGACGCCGCAGCCCCGACCCACACAGCCGCTGCTCCGCGTCTCGCTGATCCGCCTCCGCCCGCACTAGATCGCGATTACCTCGCCCGCGACGTGCAGCCTCATCGCCGAAGCCCGCCGCTGCTGTCCTCCGCCAGACGACCCAACGCCGTTGCCTCTTGCTCGCTTGTCACCGCGCCAGAGTGCCGCCCGATTCGACGCACCCCTGCGCCGGAGCTCGACGCCGTCACCGCCCAGCAGTCCGCGACGCCCCGACGCCAGCCGAGCCCCGCATCGCTGCCGACGTCGCCACCCAGCGACCCGCGGTCCAGCTCCGCCTCCGCCGCTGCTCCAAGCTTGAGCCCCTCACTGTCGCCGTCCGCCAGCTTCCGCCGGAGTCCCGACGCCGGTCACCGTCCATCCGGCGCCCATCAACGCTGCAGCAAGCCCTCTTTCTTTAGGTGGTTTAGCTTTTTCTTTTTATTTATTTTGTTTTATTTTAGTTTATCTATTTAAGTTGTAATGTTGGACGTTAATATTTGTGAATTTAGTATGTATTATCCGTAGGGATTTTGTCCGAAATTAATATAATTATTAATTTGATCCGAGAGACATTAGATCATTTTTTTAATTATTTTAATTGTTGGGCTTTTTAGTGGAATTTCAATTGTTAAATCACAATGATTATTTAATTTGGTTCGTAAGACCGGATCAGATTTGTAATTATTTTGGTCTCTTTGTTGTGATAATTAGGGTTAGAATAATCGTTAATTTGACCTCATGAGACAACGGGTTATTGTTTCGATTATTTTAATCCCGTATTTTGTTGATAGTTTAGATTTAATATTCATCAAATAATTACTTATCTAAAAAAAAAAAAAATCAGGAAATCAAAAAAATTATAATTCTGCATGAGCATATAGGATTAGCAAATCATACATGTAGGTTTAGTAAATTGGAATCTTCTTAGGATTACACTTTTAGGATTGTATTTTTAAGAATAAGTTAGGGTTGAACCTAAATATTTTATTTTAAGGTTTTAGATTATGTTCGCATATTCTAATTATCTCATTTTCCCAAAAAATAGCTTTCTAAGATAGGATAGGGTTTAAGTCAAACTAATCCCTAGAATAAATTAGAAAATTATCATTTTTAGATAGATTAATTAAGGTTTTCATGAATTACGAATTTCAATAAAAAAAATACAAAAATACTAGGTGCATGTTAACTAGTTTGCATAATAGGATTATTTAATCGAGCTTGTTAATTAGTGAAATTAGGTCATGAGGTGCATAATAATTAGTTTGCATAATAGGCCCATTTAATTAAAATTTGCATATTAATAAGATTAAGTCATTTAGTTTAAAAATGCATTTTCATAAAAGAATTCTAATTTTTAAGAAAACCCAATAAAAATGATTGCTTGCTTTGTGTGATGCAATTTATTCGAATGCTTTAATAATGGATGAGCACCCGTGTGGTCACCATATTTGCATGATAGTAATTTAGGTTAAAATAAATCAGCTGCTTGCAAAAACATTTTGAAAAATTAAAAAGAAATGGTACCGAAAGGGCATTAGAGAAATCTAGTGTAATCAAGTCCCCGTACCTCGCCTCTCTGTTCGTAGGAAAAAATAAATCTCCCTTTTATTTTACTTAGGTGTCTAATCGACCTACCCTAAACCGATTAGTGGCGACTCCTAAATAATAACCTCTTGCATGTTAAATAATTGAACCTTAAGTCGCGATTTGGTATGGGCTTGGGAGAGCCCGAGCTAAGTGTAAAAACTTAGCAGTCCATTAACCTAGTTTTAGGTGGTGCACCCGAAAAAATTAGGTCGCGACAACATTAAAATGAGCGTCATACAAAGGTTATGACATTTCTAATATTATTTTCTCCAAATTTCATATTGAACGTATGAAAGAAAAAGGTAAATCAACACATGGATCCAAAATTTTCCCCAAATTTTCTAATTGAATAATACTTCAAGGAAAAAAGTAATTGTAACACACGGATCCTACTCATTTCAATACGTGTTTAAATCTCGCCACATCGCTTAGCAAAGCCATATTAACAAGAAACGATTTTATTAGGTATTGAGTATCTCTCCTATCCTATCCAAGCCAATTGCCGTATAATCTTAATCTAACTTTATCCAAGCCATCGCTTAGCAAAGCCAATTGCTTCACATATGCATATATTGGTGAGAGGGCAATCAAGAGTAGAGGTGAACGGTTCCATTTCATATAGGTTTTACTTGGAATTTGGACCTACCCATTGGAAAGGTTTCTTATTTTTTGGAATGAATCAACCATGCACGCCCTAGAACCTAGAACTTATTTTGTCGCAAGTTCCGAGGTTGGTTCGAAGGTCTACTCAAGTTCTACTTATATTATTAGTTGAACAAATACAGTGAATTATGACATTTAATGATTATCATTTATTGCTTCAATTCACTAACTATAAAATGAAAGCTTAGACTGGTACTTTCGGATTATACACTAATCATTAAAAAGCATGAAATATCACAGGATCTATCGAAGATATTGACTAAGAAAAACATTAAAATTTGTTCCAGATTCTAAGTTACAAGTTCCAGATTCCAATTTCTCCAACTTAAAACTCAGAATTTACCTGTCAAAGCAGGTTTCGAGAACCTACCTTGCATACCTTGAAATTTAGAATTGTACAAGTTCCCACTAGTCCGAATCCTAAAACCATGCTCACTCCTAATCGAGAGTTCAAGTATGGTCCTTTTTGTTCTAAGTCCAAAATATATAAAGCACACATTAATTCTTGTTTCATGTCAATTGAATATATAGATGATTTCTTAAATAATCTATATAGATAAAATACTATGCGGATTTTTATTTCAAAAGAAATGAGCTACAACTCTTGAGGCAATTCTAGTTCATGGTTTCGCATCATGTTATATGACCAAAATAAAGCATTTCTTTTTGTTATCATCTTGTTGGAACGATACATTCGAATAGAACACATTAATTATTTAGCAAAGAAAGTGGCACCTTTCGAATGTCTTCTCTCATTAATCAACACATATAGGAGTGATTCTTTGTTCGTGACATTGTTTAAGTTAATTTTTTTTTTTAAAGACGGTGAATACCATATAAAGTTCCAAGAAGTTGGGTCATTGGGTGAAAACAGGCATATGCTTACGTTATGTGCGTATCTCGAAGAATAATTGTATTTTCGTCTAGTGACAGATTTTTCTAAGAAGAAAATTAGTTTTGAATATTTTAAATAAATTGAAAAGAAAATTTCATATATGAATTTTTTAAGTAAAAAGAAGAATAAAAGATTCTTCTAGAGAGATTACTACCAAAAGGAAAAAGGTTTATAGCACCAAATAACGAGCTCATTAAAGGAAGGTGTAGGGGAGCTGGACATTACAATACGCCATTTGAGAAAGGCTAGAACTTTCTCAAATAGAACTTTTTGAGTGAAAATTGGTCAATAAGGTTTTCAAGTTTCTTTAAAAGGAATTTGCGACTTAACTCTCACTAGGAATTGTGATTGCACAATTACTTACTTTAATGTGCTTCGCTAGCATAATAGTCTTTTGACTTAGTAGCTTGTTGTAGGGAAAATTGTTCAAGAAATCCTAAACCTATTATATTTTTGCTAATTCAGTCTTAAACCTTTCGATTTTATCAATTTAGTTCTAAATCTTTTCATCTTTTGCTAATTGAGTTCATCTAGCCAATTTTTGTTGGAAATTGCTGAAGTGGACAATTGGTGCTGATGTGGCAATTTTTATATAATGTTTAATGATATTTTAATAATTTGTTGAAATTTTTATGATATATATATATATATATATATATATATATTTTTTTTTTTTTTTACTTTTGTTTCTTCTATTTAGGGTTTGGAGAGAAGGCCGGCAGGGCTGCAAACCCTGCCTTGAGGCAAGGGCCGACAAACCCTCACTAGCTAGAGGCAAGGGCCGGCCAACCCTTGTCGCCCTAGGCAAGGGCAATGGGGCCATCGCTAGCTTTGGGTGAGGGCCGCAACGCCCTCGTTGGCGAAAGCAAGGGCGCGTGAGCTCTGCCCAAAATCGGCGAGAATTGGGAGGCTCACGTGCCCTTGCTTTCACCTATGAGGGTCGGTCGGCCACCCTTGCCGACCTTCTCTCCAAACCCTAAAAGAAAATGTAAAAAACATAAAAAGCATAAAAATTCAAAAATTATTAAAATGTCATTAAATATTATTTAAAATTATCTTGTCGACATCGGCACTAGTCGTCCACATCAGTCATTTCAAGCCAAAATTAGCCATATGGACTTAATTAGCAAAATGTGTAAATGTTTATGATTCAATTGATAAAATTAAAAGATTTAGAACTGAATTGGTAAAAGTGCAATAGGTTTAAAACATTTTCGACAAATTTCCCATTTGTTGTGAGAGATAAATTCTTAAAGTAATGGACTCTACAACAATTTATAATTATTTGTTATTTGATTTTTTTGTGGTCCAGAATAGATTGTCACATAATCATTTCTCTACTTTAATCTCAAATATACTATCTATCACTAGTAGTGATTCACTACTCAATAATCGAAGGAGAAAGTCTCAAGCGGAGTCTAAAGCATGCTGTCTGCAACCTTAGCCTGGCCGCCTGAGGTCTTGGCTGAGGCCTTGACGGCGATGGCTATCTCACCAGTTGGCATGGTAGATGTCATATATGGCAACGGATGAGAGAGATTGCTAGGTTGGGGGACATGGGTTAGCTCATGGAGGTTCAGCCGTGATCTTTCGATATTGCTAATTTTCTGAGGAGCAACAATAGATTGCTCTTTGCAATGGTCGAAGAGATAATATTCTCATTCAAAGATAATGTTAAAAATGAAACATACGTTCAATCCAAATATTAAACATGGGAAAGTTAAGATGCCTCTCGCTAGACAAATGTATAATAAGTGTTGTATGAAAATTACGACACTTATAGTGTCATTTTGCCAAAATTTTCTAATTAAATAATACTTCAAAGAAAAAAGTAATCGTAACACATGGATCCTACTCATTTCAATGCATGTTTAAATCTCGTCACATCGCTGAGCAAAGCCATTTTTTAACAAGAAAATACTTTAATAGGTAGTGAGCATCTCTGCCTGTCTTATCCATGCCGAATGCCGTATAATCTTTAATCTAACCTTCAATAAACGGTGTACAGCCCCGTAAAGAACTATTCCGAACCTTTTCTAGACTCTTCCTCCGTCGCGTTTACGTAATTCGAACGTGGGTGGGGAGCAACTTTAGGGAGCGTTTGGTTGTGTTTAAAATTTGTTCCAGGGAAAAGTAGAAAAAAGTATTTCTTCCGGGAACAATTTTTGAACAAAATACGCGTTTGGTAAACTTGTTCCGGGAATAAAAATAAACAAAACATGTTTGGTAAATTTGGATAATTTTTTTATTTCTTTTATTTTTCTATTTTTTCTTATTTTTCCTTTTTTTCTTTTTCATTTTTTTCTTCTTTTGGCCGGCGACCGCCGGCGAGGGCCGAGCTCGCCTGGGCCGGCGCGAGGTTGGCCTCGCCTTGATCCGGCGAGGCCGAGCTCGGCCAAATGGCGGGCGAGGCGCGGCCTCGCCGGCCACCGCTGGGCGAGGCCGAGGCTCACCGGCCGCCGGGCGAGCTCGGCCTCGCCGGATCTCGGGGCGAGATTGAGCTCGCCCGGGCCGGCGTGAGGTCGGCCTCGCCCGGGCCACGGCGGCGTCGGCCTCGCCGGGGACGGCGAGCGTCGGCCTCGCCGGGGACGGCGAGCGCCGGCCTCGCCGGGGCCGGCGAGCCTCGCCGTGGCCGGGCGAGGCCGCCGGCCCTCGTCGGCCGGCCGTCGGCCATGGCCGAGGCCGGCACCGCCAAAAGAAAGAAGAACAAAAAATAAGAGAAAAAGAAAAAAAAAAAGTGTTTCGATTGTGTTCCTGAAACGAGAAACACAAAATTTGTGTTTCTCGTTTTCATTTTGTTCTTGGGAACAAAAGAACAAAAACAGAAAAATTGTTTAAAAACAAAAAAAAAGAATACAACCAAACGGGGCCTTAGCCGCCATGAAGGTACATCCCGCCCCTTGCTCAAAAAAAAAAAAAAAAGGTACATCCCGCCCACTGACATGCTCTCGGATCCGTCAAATCCGCACGAATGCCTCCCTCCCGTCCGGAAGATGGGGAATCCCGCAATTATAGAATTGGGTTAATTAATCATTAATAGCGCACGCGCAGATGCCTCTATTCTCGATGATTATAAAGATTGGGTTTCGTTACGTGCTCCTTTTGCATGGGAATATGGCTTATAGTATGCAATTATTATTGTTTCGTGCTAGAAATCTAGCTAAGTGCATTATACCCAATTCCCATAAAGTTGCCTTTTGAAGACCCTTTTGGCGATATTATTCCCCTAAGTCGAGATGCATTAGTGTTTCCTCATGCAAAAAGGTTGCTTCTTGTGGCAATATAAGATAGCGTAGATCCGATGGCTCAGGTTAATTTAATTTGGTATAATCTCTCCCTTTAAGCTTTGCTTTCGCGACTCCAGCAAAGACATTCCCCGACGGCCTGCAATTTGTACTGCCTACTTTCTCGTTGATTCCTCAAGCAAAACGATCCCCTTATTAAATATTGCATGCTTTTTGTCAAATTCCCTCGCGCATGTATTCATTGGATGTATATAATATTTGGCTTTCGTACGAATACGAGATCATAAGGACCCAAAATGTTTCATTGCCATGAGTTTTGTTAATGCTTAATTTTAATGAAATCAAGAGGAATTTTCCCTAGAAATTTCTTTGAGATTCGAATCGGCCATTTCGCAACCGTCAATTCTGCTACCTAACATGAATTTGGCCACCTCCCTTTTGTGCACCTCCAAATCTAAGTGTTCAAGTGGAGTTCGAAGTGAACAACATGTTGCAAGTTTTAGTCGAATTCGTACAACGTTAACTTTTTGGTTAGAGAAGAAAGGAGGCAACCAAAACCGCAAATATACATAACTTCAAGGAAAAGAAACCCCTGCTCTATCTCCACATATAAGGGATCTAAGCCATTTGGGTGGCTCTTGGGGACGACTACACTCAAAATGTCAACAGGTTTGCTAGCCAGATTATGCAAAAGTTCCCTTCTTGCTATCCAAAATTTCAGTCTTGGGCTATATTAAAACTAGATAAGGAATATTTCGATAGCAATCGCGTATGACAGATTTGATGCTGAGTTATCTTAATTTGATTTAATTTTGTTCGTCATCTAAGTTGTTTGAGTTGTTTCAACATGACTTTATATGTTAGAAGTGTTATTAATGAAATTCCATAAGGGGAAAATTCACAGAGTCTTTCGGCTTCTCGTTTGTCTTTACTTGGGACGTATGAGACACTCAAGTTATTCAATGTCACGAAATGACCTCTTTTAATCCCGTTCGGGAGTTCCTACAATGGCATTGTGAATTGGCTCAATGATGCGACATCGGATTTGCAATCGATGCACGAAAATACTCTCTCGGGTATAGTGGCGATTGCTGGCTGGCACTTGCTAGAAGGAAAAAGAAAGAATCGAGCAAAGAACGGAAAGTTCCTCCCATCTCGACCACGCCACAAAACACGTCCTTGTCTAAATGAAGTTCGAAAGTTCAACAGAACAAGAGGACGCATGTGATGTGCGATTGCGAGAGGGGCAGAGATCAACAGGCAAGAGCAGCGAGTAGGACCATGATGCAGGCTTGAGTGGGAGCAAGGCCAGGCAAGGTGAGCCCCATCTGCATGGCTAAAGGCATGCAAGAACGTCGCATGTCAACCATCCGCACGAGGGGGTGCGTGGCGTCCCTTTGTTCCCTAACCAAGTACGACGGACCACGCGGACAGAAAGTGAGATGCAACCTAAAGCTTTTCATTTCCTACTTCCTGCGGGGTGGACTGGAACCTTTCTAGCGGGGGCTCTGCAATAATCGATGGAAGGAGGCTAGGCTAAAACGATGATGGCTCGAAGGTTTGTAGGTGGAGGACCAGATGACCCATGTGGGTATCATCCGCCTAGAGCTCGTCGAGCTCGAGGACAATTGGATGAGAGAGTTGTGAAATGGAGTTGCAACGTGAAGAGTGGTCCCTTGCTGAGAATCCCCTTCCTTTTTGGACTTGATCCTGCCTTGAGAATGTGATTTCTTGATGGTGACCTCGTCTGAGTATTCACACTGATTTTCGTGAACTAGAGTCTACATCGTCAAGAGATCCTATAGATAGAGTTACTCTCCTTTACTCCAAGAAACCCTCATGCGTAAAAGGGAGCATTAAAAATGTACATCTCTATAAGTTAGTTTCATATGGCAAGACGGTACCGATCTACATTTCGTAGCTTTCCAAAACTCTTAAAGATGTCAATAAATGTGATAATCATATACTATGTTCTAATTTCCTAACAATTTAATTTATGAAATGGAAAAAAATTGTTTGACATGCTATCGGAATACGTAGTGAGAATTGAACTCATCATATTCTCTCTTATTGTTATTATATTGGGTTATCCTTTATTAAGATTTCAAAATTTTGGAAAACTATCTGTTTTAATAGTCTCAGTGCTAGGTTTCTCACAATTATTCAAGAATTGATATATGAAATGATGTGACATGCTCTCAATTGACATGTTACACGTCCATGTGCAGTTTGCACTACCGATTTGAGATTAGTTTTACTGCCGTACTTAACATTTATTATCATGGACGATAGTGGGTTTTCCTGGCTCCACGAGCTTCCTACAAGGAATAACCTAGTAATCTATTGTAAAAATCTCTTGCGTTATGATTAATGCGCTGTCCTTTCATGGAATCTCTCGATGAGACAAAGGTTGCGTTTGGTTGTATTTCTTTTTTTTGTTTTTAAACACTTTTTTGTTTTTTTGTTTTTTGTTCCCAGAACAAAAAAAACAAAAACAAAGAAACACAAATTTTGTGTTTCTTTGTTTCAAACACTTTTGAGAAACACTTTTTTTTTCTTTTTCTCTTATTTTCTTGTTCTTTTTCTTTTGGCCGGTCGGCCGGCGCCTGGCCATGGCCGGCGACCCCGACGAGGCCCGGCGGCCTCGCCCGCCACGGCAAGGCTCGCCGGCCCCCTGGCGAGGCCGAGGCTCGCCGTCCCCGGCGAGGCCGACTCGCCCAACGGCGGCGAGCCTCGCCTCGCCTAGCGGTGGCTCGGCGAGGCCGCGCCTGCGCCCGCCGGGCGAGCTCGGCCTTGTCGGATCAAGGCGAGGCCGACCGCTCGCCGACCGGCCAAAAGAAGAAAAAAAAAAATGAAAAAGAAAAAAAGAAAAAAAAAGGAAAAAAAAAAAAAATAGAAAAAAAAAAGAAATAAAAAAATTATCCAAATTTACCAAACATGTTTCGTTTATTTTTTATTCTTGGAACAAGTTTACCAAACACGTTGTTTTGTTCAAAATTGTTCCCGGAACAAACACTTTTTTCTATTTCGTTCCTCGGAACAATTTTTAAACAGAAACGCAAACAAACGCACCCAAAGCCTTTCTTTGTTTCTCCGAAAACGAAAAGAAAACAAAACCCACGACGTTCATGAATAGGACAATCGCCACTTCCAGTTTTTAAGGCCTCTATTCTCCTCTTTGTTTTTTTTGCTTTTTATGCTGTGTCCAATGATGAGTAGGCAAGGGAGAATCCTTCCTTTTCAGTTCCCAAGCCATTAGCGCTTACCAAACTCCCTATCCTCCAATCCCTTCAAGTCCCTTCACGTGGACTTCTCGTGACATGAGTGGGTGCACCCGCCACGTCGTTTAATCTTCATTATCAATCTTGGAGGGAGACAATTCCCCCATTTTTCCTAATTTAATATAATTCCAACCCCCCCCTCTCCCCCGCCCCCTCCCCCAAAAGATTCCCATTAATAATTCCCCCGAAAGCAAGAGGAAAAAGTCGCACAGCATGAGATTCTCCCAATCCCAAGCCGAGGAATAATGAGTGTGCCCCCGATTCCTATGTTTCCACTGATTAGAACCCGTTGGATCGGGCCCGCGATATCTTGATTCTACACCCAAAAACAAACAATTCTGTACTTCCAATCGAGCGATGGATCGTGTGTTTTGTGCGCCCCTATGTTGCCTATATAAACCCCCCCGCACCCTCGCCATCTACGTACCGCAAGAACCTCAGCTTAGTCCTACATAAGTCTCGTGCTTGCGATCTAAAGAGAAGCGTCTTATTTCACCCTAAAAGGGGGGAAAGACAACCGTTGCGGGGTGGGAGAATGGCGGGGGTTTGGGTCTTCAAGAACGGGGTGTACCGTTTGGTCGAGAACCCGCAGGCAGACGCACAGGCGAGGAAGGTGCTGGTGCACTTGCCGAGCGGGGAGGTGATATCTTCCTACTCTTCGCTGGAGCAAATTTTGAGGGGATTGGGATGGGAGAGGTACCACGGCGGCGGAGACGCCGGCCTCATACGGTTCCACAAGCACAACTCCAACGACCTCATCTGTATCCCCCGCGACTTTTCCAAGTTCAACTCCGTCCACATGTTCGACATTGTCGTCAAGAACCCCAACATCTTCCACGTCCGGGATCGCTCTTGATCCGTCGCTGCAGTGAGGCCCTATTCATGCGTCTGGCATCTGGGTGCCTGTGCTCTCGAGTTGGTCTCCTGCTTTGATAATCATGTGTCATAGATGTTTCCCTTTCCACGCTCGTATGTGTTTCTCGTCATATTCTCAGTCTTTCCTTAAGTCCATTTGTGGGTGCTTAGAGTGCAGGGTTTCAGTGAGATTTTGTTCTCCATCTATTGTCCTTTGTTACTTCTGAATAATATTGTGAGTGATAGTGCTATAGTATACCCTCTTTTTGTCTCATTCTACATAAAAGGCCTAGCTCACTACACACTTGCATGCAATAAGCTGATGATGTCCTCTTCACGAATCACGAAAGTAAGCAAAGAATCCTGAATATTAATCACGGACCTCGGATTGGCTGAGATGTCTCCACGTCCACTCGACGTACCATAGATTAAAAAGTAAGGCCGGGATAATCAATTGTTGTCTTATTGCAGAGATACTGCGATTAATACCAAAAACAAGAAAAACAAGAGAAAGAAAAACAACGAAAAAGAAAGAATGGGGACATGCCTGATAGGCAACTCTAGCAAGAAGCAAAGATTCATTGGAAAAGTGGGAGTTTGTCTGTTTGTGTGAAAACAACATCAGCATAGTGAAAACCTTTGTTCTAAAAAATCGCTTCTTCCTTTCTTAACACATCACTTTCTGTAACAAGCCTCCAGTAGGAGTGGATCTTCTATCACCCGTCTACCTCTAAAACGTGATTCATGATGCATAGAAAAGCAGACGCTGTACAGGATCATTTCCTTGATGGTGGGGGTAAACAATACTGATACCAATGTAAAAATTCAAGTTGTCTTGTACTTGTTTCTTGGTTAGAGTGATGTGCTTCGTACTCTCCTTAGATACCTTTGTGGTTAGGAATCCATTTACTAGAAACACAATCGGTAAGGCACGATCCAAATGTTTATCTATTCAAGAAAATGGCAGATATTCGATATAAGATATTTCTCAAACCTTCATAATGTTGTGTATTTGCTACGCGTCAATAGCCGAATAAATGGACATGAATTGAGTCAATGAATGGTATGGCTACATGTGAAGGGTACCATCAAGGATCGAAGGCTTATTCCATGAATCGTCCGACTATTATTTAGAAATAAGATTTGGCCTCGTGATAGCTATAGAGATCCTTACTGAAAGAAAACAAGCATATCTCAGATTCTCGGGCCTTGTTCTTGATATTCTCCCCCCTGAAATGAGACTTCTCATTTGCCAGTCAAACGTAGGGTCTCTAGACATAGGTACAGATAACGTTGACTCGATCTCTTCTGGGGAACCGCCCGTCCTCGGGCATCCAAGTCATGTCCATGATGCAAAAAGTTGTTGTTCAAAGCTGGAAAACTCGCTACGGTTGGTCAAAGACAGATGACTCATGATTGGCTCTTTATGAGGAGACATTCCGGTAAGAAGACTACTCCAGGGACTTGTCTATTCCATTTACTCCAGTCTATAAGCAAAAGGGATAATAGGCTATGCAAGTAAAGAATAGCTTCGTTCGTCATTGGGGGAATTTGCTTATTTGTACTCGGCAGTTAACATCATCGCTAGTTGGGGTATGTATGTATATTCTCACAAAAGCTTATGTTATGCTAAAATTATTGTCTTTGATGCATAAAAGCAAATTCCTAGTGTGTACAATGTCACATGATACTAATTAAGTGAAGATAGATCCATCATTATGGCAACTAATATTCTCAAGTTATTACTATTTTGCATAATCAAGTGGTGAGGAGCAACGACTATTGTTGCGACTTTTTCAGAGGTGAACTATCAAGGGAAAGCTAATGAATAACTAGGTCGGTACAAATGGTTACTCATTAAAGAGATGGCCTTGTCGCCTAGTGTGGATTCTCATAAGCTCACACCAATCGCAACTTGGGGTTTTGATTTAAACAATCTCAAAAATGCATTTTAATTTATATAAGAGTAGCTGCTAATTAGTTAGGAGTCGATTAGATGCTCAAGTAGAATGTGAGAGTACATTTTAATTTTGCGATGGATATGGGGACTTGATTCTTTTCGGTACCTTTTATCTTTATTTAAAAAAGTCTTGTAAATAGTCTTTGTCAATTAATCCTAAACCATTAACATGTGAAGGGTGATCATTCATCATTCGGGTGCGCAAGCAAATAATTTAACAATAAATAATCAAATTGATAAATAAATTACTTGGGGAAATGGAAGAACCTTGATGTGCTAAGCAAATAAAAAGCAAAGTTCCATTATCGGCCAATGCAGCAAGGATTTTGCAAAGATATTAACCAAAAGCCAAACAAGAATGCGACATATGCATGACCTAGACATGATTTCTAAATGTGATTATGCTATGTTATTATTATTTTTTTATTTGGGTTTTTCTTGTTTAAAACGAACATGATTAATTTAAATGGTACGATTATATGAATTCTAATCTGATCATGCATTAATGAGCTAAAATTGAGTCTAAATGACATGTATGCTATTATTATGAATTGAATGCAAACTACATCCAATACTAATGACATGAATTGGAACCAACTATAAATTAACCCTTTTATTTAACGATGCGGGAGATTTTATTTTTTTCGTTTTATAAATAGAAGACTAGACTCTAGGACACCAAATATGACCTAATGGCTTTATTTATTAAAAGAATAGTGACCTAATAATGCGTACTTACTCTTCTGGCATTTTTTTATGTAAACTATATGCAACGTGAACAATGCATTGGATGCAATTAATATATTTTATCTATATGATTGATTTTTATTAAAACATTAATAGTAAGTCATGTGACCGACTAAATGACGTGCAATTTATGACATGCAAGTTATGAGATTAATTAATCCTCCAGGCAGTAGAACTAAATGACTTCTTTTATTTGGTTTTTCTTTAATTAATGAAAACTTTAAACTCACCTAAGTCTATATGAATTCTAATGTGGATTATCCTCAATAGGAACATGAATGTACCTAAATTGTAAATGTGCAAGTGACATATAATTTGCGATGCATGTGATAATTAAGAGTGCGTTTGGTAACCATTATGCTCTTGAAAACAATTTCTATCTATAAATGATTCTTTTTCTCGCTCTGAGGTTTAACCTTGCAGGTGAGTGGGCAAGCCTACTTCACCGCTAGCAAGGCTTGACCTCGCCTTGGCCCGGCGAGGCCGAGTCTTGTAGCCTTGCTATGAGGTTGAACCTTACAGTGACTCGGGCAAGCTTGCTTGACCGTTGGCAAGGCTTGACCTCACCCTGGCCTGGTGAGGCTGAGTCTTGTGGCTGTTGGGGGAGAGGCATGGTGAGGCTCGGCCTTGCTAGATTTGGGGGAGGTTGACCCTTGCCAGGCCAAGGCGAGGCCGAGCCTTGTCGGACCTCATCCTGGCCTGAGGAGGGTCCGACGAGGTCGCCAGACCTCGCCTAGTGGTCAAGCCGGCCATTGTCATGGCCGGTGATTGGCAATGAGGAAAAAGAAGAGAAAAGAAAAGGAAATAAAGGAAAAGAAAATTTGGTTTGATTTTGGAATTGTTTCGGAACAAATAAGCAACTTTTTTATGCTTCTTAATTCCGTTTCAAACTATTTTCGAGAACAAATTGTTATCCGGAACGAAAAAAATTATCAAACGGATTTCTGTTCTTTTTTTTGTTCTAAGGAACAAAAAAAAAAAGAATTAGTTACTATTAGGCTAGTTAACAAACAAGCCCTAATGAACCTTAATATGTATCAAAATATGAGTCTTAATCCAAATTCATCAATATATTTTCATGACATATTATTTCAACACGGGCAAAGTTTATTTAATCAGTTATGCATCACATTATAAATCACGTGTGATGCCCTAACACGTTGTACCCCTGGGATGCCCCACCACGTCTTAATCAATGCAAGGAATAATCATATATTGAAATAACCTAAGGTCTATAGGCCCCATTTGGTTCAGCTATGGGAATGGGCTTTGGGACTCTAAAGTCCCTTGGCCAAATGCAAACGCGTTTGATTTGGATTTTTTGGGCAACTTTGGCAAGATACAATTGCATTTCCAAATGACTCTAAGGCCCTTAGTCCAAAACAAGTTTGAGGTCTTTGGGAACTTGCATTTTCGGAATGCAAGTTCTAGTTACTATTCATCTTCGAAGAAAACCACTGCATGGAGTCCGATGACCACCGGCCAAGGGGTTGTGCATGCTGGCGACGTGCCGGCAACCACTGCTTGAGGGTCACCCAACCCCGGCGACCGTTGCCGGACCTCAAGCAACGCTTGGGTCCCGCGACCTTCGACGGTGGTCACCTAGGGTCGCGCGACCTTCGACGGTCGTCGCCTGGGGTTGCGCGACCTTCGACGGTTGTCGCTTGGGGTCGCGCGACCCTGCTGGCCGGGGCCGATCTAGCCATCTAGCCGCCGATCCGGCGGTCCAATGGCCATATTGCAAAAAAAAAAAAATACAAATATTTTTTTGTTTTTTTAATTTAGCAAAAGTCATTTACAAATGCAAATTTTACCAAACGGTATTTGTATTTTGAAAACTCCCTTCACCCAAAGGTATTTGCATTTTTGCAAATGCATTCCCAAAAGCCGAACCAAACGGGCCCATACTAGATAACATGCAATCGAAACAATATACTAAAGAAAGAGTGAATGTCTTATTGCCAGTTGAATAGATACACAAGTGATTGGATGCACCAACACCCTAAAATTCTACAGATATTACTAGGTACCCAAAGATTAGTTTTTAAAATTAGTATATATGGTGACATCACATTTTTTTGTTGGGCCCATCTGTTGAAACACACACATCTACAGTCTCATATTGTTCATTTTGATATTTAATATGGGGCTGCCTATGAGAGTATGATAACTTAAATACTAACTAGATGAATGGGGAGTTTCGTCTGCAATTTTTTTTTTTTTTCTCTATTGTATTTAAATCTAATTAGTCACCGTACACGTAATTGATAATTAGATAGGTTTTGCTGACTAGACCAGCCGTCATGCGGGGACGACCATCTGTTCAAGCATGCAAAACAACATCATATAAACATAAACATCTGTGACTAGAAAAGAATCTAGAAAGAAATTTTATCTGCCACACCATCCCGTTCGGGTTTTGATTGGAATGCAATAGAAGAATAAAGAATAATGGAGTCTGATCGATTGTTTCCTGACGCCTTTTTTATACGTCGTTGCATCAGCTCGGTGCTAGTACAACTTAGAAAGCCAGAGACATCAAGCAGTTGATGAAGTGGGAAAGCTAGGGAAGCGAGCGTGTCCGTGGGGAGACCGAGCAAGGCGAAGCCTCTTCTCTTCCGAAAGTAGCTTTGCAAACCTTTTGAGAGCTTCTTCGTTAGTCTCTTGATTCAGCAGCTTGAAGATTCCGGTGTCCAGGTTAACCCTAGATACCGGCTTCTTCAGTAGTCCTTCCCCCACTTTGAGCAGATCATTCATGTTGTTCTTTGTGGCTATGTCCACCGAAGATACTGGTCCGCTCAACGTATCATCCTACAAAGATCACCGAATTTTGTATCAACATCATGTATAAATAAGCAAAAGAACAATAAGCGGGTTAATATACGCACAAGTACGTGTTCTTGCATATGTATGCCCTATGTATACTGGTATTGATATATACCTGGATGCGGAGATAGCTCTTTGCCGAATGAAGAGCTTGGAAAACAACAGCGAGATGGAGATCAACCATATCTGCACTTGCTTGGGTGAAGACGTCTACTAGAGGGGTGGATCCTCCGCTGGTTAACCAACCGATGATCCCCCACTTTGCTGCTTCATGTGCATTGTACCTCTGTTCGGATTTTGGCGAACCGGTTCCCAAAGATATCACCAGAAAACGCCCGTAGTCCATTGGCTTTATAGGAAAGAAGTCTGGTTCCCTTGCTTATCTCTTTCGTCACTTCACTTATAGCAACTAAAGTCTGCATATCATTCATTGCAATTGACAATAAGTTTCCGTTGCCATCACATATATTGACATGCAAGTTGCTGCCTGCACAATTTATTTATCGTCATGGTGGAGTTACTTCTTTTATTTTTGTACAGACCGGATTATTTGCAGCCACCCCACCATCTATAAGATTGAACTCTCTCACTGCTTCTGAGTGATCTTCAGTTTGGAAATAGTGGGCAGGGAGATAAGTTGGTGCAGCCGAAGTGGCAATGCATATATCAGAGAGCAACGCATCAACGGATGGTTTGTTCTTCACCTGTCCAAAACAATGGATACAAGACTGGCAACTGTTAAATGATATACCAGCAAAGTTGAACGGACAGAAAGGCGATCGAGTTTATTTGATTGGGGAGTGTGCGTGCCACGCTGCAGGGCCAGGATGCACACCTGGTAGGTAGAAAAGATGGTTGGACGGAGACGCTTGATGTCAAAAAGTTGGGATCACAACATGGGTTAACGTCTGGTGCAACCTTGTGTCCCCTAGTTTTTCCCTTATGAGTTTATGAAGGTAATTTCCGTCATACTTTGGTCCTGTGACAGTCTTCATCATCTTTGTAACAGGAGCAAATGGACCACTGCAAAACATTCGATTAAGCATTTAAAGGACAAGTTAGAATGTTGACTCCATGAAAAAAACGTTAATCATACACAGGAAGCTTCTGACATGATCATGTAGAAAAGAAAAGAAACTGAATTTAGACCTGTCCTGAGGGAAGATTTAGGGCCATTTTCAAGGTAGAAGTCCTTGATGTCTTTGGCAGAGAACATGGGTCGATTCTTTTCATTAGGGCTGGTCAACATGGCTGTTATAAGGCCTCCTGTGCTCGTGCCCGCTATCACGTCAAAATAGTCAGCAAGTCTTGCATCTTTACCATCCATCTTCTACAAAATGGATTCGGGTATATCAGAAAGTTAGAATTACATGCAAAACAGATATCAACTGTGCGTACAGCATTAGCATTAGTTCAATACCTGAAGTTCAGACTCTAGGAAACTTAGAATAGTAGCGGGAACAATCCCTCTTATCCCTCCACCATCCATGCTGAGAACTGTGATTAGGTTTCCATAAGTTGGAGGTTGAAGAGGTACGCTCGTTTTTTCCATTACGCTAAGTGAGGCTATCTAATCAAGAGAAGCGCAGAGGAGAGAGAGAGAGAGAGAGAGAGGAAAATCTTTTCAAGGATAAAGTTGTCGGTTGAGTTTTCTTCGATAAGGAATGGGTATTTATAGGCCCTCCAATCCTCTTATTCAAACTTTTAAGCGTGTCAGCGCATATTAACTTCAAGTTATTGGCTGGACGTTTACTCAATTAGACATTAGTTTACGGCTTTGCTGCACGTTCGTCAACCTCTATAGAATAATAATTGAGTTGCCATCGGAGTTACTAATTTTTCTTATGCACGAGATGGTCCCCAGAACATACATCTATAAATTGTAGGTTGGACTTTCCTATTGCTGAGTTATGGGTTGCACATGGCAGAATTGTAGGTAAGTATGATTAGGTAGGGCATTAAATGATTAGGTAGGGGCATTAAATGATTGGGTAGGAGCATTAAAGGCTAAGGCAAAATGTTCAATCTGCCAGATCAAGGGCTTACATTTGTTGCAGATCAATCTAATCTCCATCAAGTGGCTGAGATCATTGATTGAATAAACTAAAATGCATCATGCCGTTGCACAATGAATGATGCATATTGCAGATTACCTGATAAAAGCTTTGATCAGCGTAGTCTTGATTCGCACAAGGCGGTGCCTCTGATCAGGAAAAGACCCAATATGACATCTCAAGCAGTCAATGACCTGCCATCTGATCGAAGCAACAGGGCAACGACAACAATTCAAGAATTCAAAGCAGGCGTCTCTCCATTATAATCCTGCACACTGATGAAATATCTCGGGACCATGCCAAAGGAAACATGAGGCAACAAATAATACGATGTTGTATTCACAAGCACCCCATGTGTGAGTTTTTGGCAAGTTATATTTGTGAAAATATTTGAAAGATATTGATGCACTTTTTCTTTGGCCAGCAAGAGATAGATAAACTTTATATTTGGCCAGAAAGACATGGATGCAGTTTACTTTCTTTCTGACATCACATGGCTGTGTGCAGAATTGTGTTCTCCTTATTGTTGTTATGGTCTAGAAGATAACATAATCTCATCTCCGGCTCTTTTTGTATTGTGTTGTTGTTTAGGTTTTGTGCTTATCCTATCTTCAGCAGCTCATATGGAAAATACTGAATGAAGACTTTTACAAAGCGCAACCTAAGGGGAGCAACTTGGTGCCGGACGCCCACAATTACTAGGGGATCAAGTTGCATTATGACTTAAAGTAAAAAATCTTTTCTGCAAAAATGCTGTTAAGACATTAAGGAATCAAGTTGCATATGTCAATAATCGCCAAGGAGTAAGAACCAAATGCAGAAAGTATATCTCTTTTAATGCCTAACATATTTATCATTTGAAGTCAATAGATATAAAGTATGCAAATGAAGATGCAGCTTGCAGATCATTACATCCTTCTGAATATGGTTCTTTGACTTCAAATAGCAAATATTTTAGGCTTAAAAGGCTACAGGCAAGCATCGGCCAAGGTAGAAAACTTAAGAGAAGGAGAGTCTACGGTTGAAGATTGACCAAACTTGCCAAAATCATCTGCCAGGCAGAGAAACTTGAAAAACGGGGCAGAAAAGGAGGAGAAAAACCTAGGAAATTTCTCCCAGTTTCTTAGGAGTAGTTTGATTTGATCATGCTGCAGACAGACTATAAGTTTATCAAGTTGCTAATTAGCTAACGCATAAAGAGAAATACAAATAAGACATCATTCCGGATGACAAAAGTTTCTCGTTGGGCAAGTATATCAGCTAATGATTCGTTTGATAATTAGGTTTATAGAGGTAAATAACCAGTTAGTCAAACAGATGATGAGTAGGAAGATGGAAACCTCGGGGGAATATGATCGAGTATTGACTCTTTCCATGGAAGTGGAGAGGTGCGGCATTATATCCTTAATCAAAATTTACACAGGATTTTTCTTTTACGGGTTTAACCCACCCAACTCCCTGTGCACTGTACAGCTGAAGAAAGCCTTTATCTTCTTTATACAGAAATCCGAGCAGCCAAATGGTTTAGAACATTTTTCATGGTTCTATCCGCCGCCGTGGAGAGAATTTTGTGTTTACTGGGTCTTGAACGAACTCCCGAGGCTTATCTTGTTAGGGGAATTACATACGAGATAGAAAATATTTTTTTCATTATTCTTTGCATTTGAATCTCTTAAAAAATGATGCGACAGAAAAGATTTTCCTACCCATATTTAAATTTAGGAAAATAATTTCATTTAAAAAAAATTGAAAATCATTTTCCAAAATATAATAAGAAATCATGATTTCCTTAATGCTCTTTCTCGAGCCCTTAGCAATGGGGTTGAGTCTATTGGGGTCCATTGAGGGCAAGCCCAAGTCCATCAAGGCAAGGCTAGAAACCCCAGTGCCCAATGCTTAGGTCCCTAGCACTTGGGCTCGGGTCCATTAAGGCCGGGCTCGATACCCCAACCCCCAAATCCATTAAGGCTCGGCCCGACTCGATGTCGTGGCTCGAGCTCGAGTTCCTATGCACCTATGCTTGGATCCATAGAGGTTGGGCTAGAGACTTCGACACTTAAGACCGGAACCTTGATGCCTGAGCTTGAGTTCAATGAGGTTAGGTTTGGGTTTGTGATGCTTTGGTCTAGGTCCTCGATGCTTGGGCCTCGCCCATTGAGGTCAAGTTCAAGTTCTAGGCTCAAGACAAGAGTGCCCGTGCCTCAAGTCCATCGAGGCTTGGGTCGACCTTGGTGCTCGCACTTAGGTCCATCAAGGCTAGGCTTGGGAACCTAGAGTGCACAACTAGATCCCTAGTACTAGGCTTGAGTCTCGATGCTCGGGCTTGAGTCCATTGAGCTTGGGCCTAAGTCCCCAACATCCAAAACCGGTCCTAATGCTTGTGTTAGGTCATTAATGTCAAGCATGGGTTTATCGAGGTTGGACTTAGGTCCTTGGTGCTTGGGCGTGCATGTTGGGGGTTTGAGGGCGTTCAATGGACTCAGCCCAAGCACCAAGGTTTTGGGGCTACCTTGATGGACTCGAGCCTGAGAGGCAATGTACTAGGCCCAACATTCATGGATTAAGGTTGGGGTGGCAAGGAGCCGGTCACGAAGATTCTATGGCTTGGTTTTTGCTGACCTAGGATTGGTGCTCGTACGTACTCAGGAGTTGGGGATCTAGGCCCGAGAATCTAGTGCCTGTGTCCCATTCTTTGGCTTGTTATGTGCAAGTCACTCATGTTCAAATAGTGTATGCTTATTTTGGAAAATCACATCTTATCAAACAATAAAAAATATTGTCTTCCCATTTCTAGGGGCCTCATCCTCATCCTATTCATATGTTGATAAAGGACTATACCTATAGTTGATTACGTTGATTCAATAGCTTAAAAAAATCAAATAGAAGAAAACACTAATATAAAAAAAAAAAAAAAACAAAATTGTCATTTTATTAAAAATAACTTTATAGAAAATATTTTCTAGAAATATCACATTTATCGCGAAATAAATGATATCTAAATCAAAACATGATATCATCTCCCAAATGTTCAATGTCAAGATATTGGAGCTTTCAGAGTTGCATAAACAATTTGAGAATACTAACCAATGGCACGCGGTTCTTTGAGAGACCAGTTTCCAGTACTTGTTATGTTTAATAATTTAGTAAGTAAACCAATTCCACTCTTTGATTTATCCTTAAAACGGTATCAATGACCTCTAATGAGAATTCAAAGGGGAAATGGATTTGGTAAAATGCAAATCAAAGATGATGCTGAGGAAAGGCACAAATTGGTTATTAACAAATTTGAACAATTCCGAGTGGAGCGCACTAATTGAAATGGTCATGAAACATATTGTGAAAAGTTTCAATTCTTAAATAAACTAGCGTTCAATTAGATTACATTAAATGAACACATCTTCCGTGGCACGTTAGTCGATGTAGATGACGTACTAAGCAGTAATATGTCGGCGCCAAGTTGCAGAGGAGGGGGAATTAGAGAAAACCAACGTACAATGCGCTTAGGTCGCATGCCGACTTAAGCAGTGCAAGCCAGGAATATGCAAAGTTCCTTGAGCATCTTCGTGCAATAGGGGAACATACTACTGCCTGAGTTGGCATGAAATATATTCAAGAGAGAAGTGAAAACAGAAAAGCCAGCAGCGACGTCAAGATTAAAGTACTGCCAAATGACATGGAATGAGAAATCCCATGACTTCACGTTCAGCGCCCAAGCCATCTCATCCTCGCATGACGGATCACATCTTCGTCCACCCAACTCTCATGGGCTAGATGTGTCACCAGCAGGGCTGGGCACTTGGCCGGTGCCCTGACCTGTTTGGGCCCAGGCCCATTTGGGGAAGGGGCCATGCCTAGCAGGGCCACTTCTCACCTGGGCCTTCATGCCCTGTGCCTGGGCCCATGCACAGCCGATGACCATGGCTACACCGATATCCAGTGTAAATGCATTTATTAAAGGGAAAATTACACAAATAATCCATAACTGTGGCTCATTATGTAATGTGGCTTTTGAATTTTTAATATGTTCAATGTAGTCCCTAAATTTTAGCCTAATGTGTAATGTAGTCCATAAACTTTTAATTTGTTAAATGTTCAATGAATTTTTTATTATATATATTCGAGTTAATTTTCGCATCATATGAAATATTCAATGTTGTCCATGATATTGAATTAATTAAAGGACTATATTGAACATTTTCATGAAATTAAGGTACTACATTGCAGTACCAATAGTCCAAATTTTATGTTAAACAAATAAAAATTCATGGACTATATCGAACATTATGGTAAAGTTTAGGGATTGCATTAAATAAATTAAAATTTTAAGATCATTTGTGTCATTCTCTTTGGTAAAAAGTATAATCTAAGTGCTAAAATTTACAAAAGATATACATAAGTATTGCTTTTTTTGAAAATTGGAATACCTAAATGCCAAGTCCAAATGATCCTAACCTAAATCATACATGACAATTTTTTATTAATATAACTTGTCTATATGGTTCACTAGAGAGTTGAGTTAGCAAAGAAGAACCAAAATAATGTCGTTTTTACTTGAATTTAAATTTTAATATAAATATTAATTAAATTAAAATTTGAAAATAAAAAAAAAAAAATTGCAAAACTTCTATAACAGTTGTGCAAGCCCATCGTTGCCTTCCCACCATTGATTGGAAGGACCAATGACAATGGGGGAAGGGTTGGCTAGGGTCGTTGAGCCTTGGCAAGGAGCTAGCAACCTTGGTCGACTAACGGCAAGGGGCTTGCAAGCTCCTCACCCAAATATGGGGTGAGGGTTGCAACCTCCCCCAAATCTGCAAGGGTTGCCGGCCCTCTTAGCTGGGTCAAAGTTGTCCTACATGAGCAAGGGCTTGCATGCCCTCATTGTCGATTGGCCAAGGTCATCAACCTTTGGCCAAGGCTTCATTAACCCTAGCCAACTCTCTCCTTACCATTGTTGGCCCTTCTTGGCAACAGTGGAGAGGTAGTGACGAGAGTTGTGCTAGCTCTTACTGAACTTCTACAATTTTTTTTTTAACATTTTAGTTTCAAATTTAATTTAATTAATATTTATATTAAAATTTGAATTTGAGGCAAAATGACGTTATTTTTTGTTTATCTAATCATATCAGCGTGTAAATGACATTGTTGTACACTTGTCTCGGCGAGAAAACACAACGCAACATTTTGGTTGGATTTTCTTGTCATTAGCAATTAATTGATCCATTTTGAGACTTAAGTTTACTTTTTCTTTTAACTCTTGATGTTTAAGTATCCTGCATGTCAAGTTTTAACACTAAAGGATTTAGGTGTTCATTATCCTTTATTAGAGAGATATGTAAGAAAGAGAGAAAGGGTCGTCTTCCTTTTTAACGGACATGTTATGTTACCTCATTTCTGTACTTTCGCGACGATAATGATGCCCCGCTGTCTCTCACCCTAGAACATGGAAATGGCTGTCTCGCTCTCCGTCCGTCTCTTCGCGACGAACTCCATTCCTTCCGCAGGTTCCTGTCTCTGTCTCTGTCTCTGTCTCTCTGAGTTCCTGTCGTTTGGGAACATAAAGCGACCATTTTGAGGAGACCCCCATGTGGGAAACGAGATTGAAACTGTGTCTGGCTTTCAGGTGGAACTGGAAGATGTAACTACACTGGTCAGTCTGTGGTAGTCTTCCCTCTCTCTCTCTCTCTCCAAATTCTGAATTTTTCACTCTCATCTCACCTTTTTGTTCCACCGAATCGCATCTTGAAGAGATTGCTGAGTGGTTTGAATCGATTTGGTGTGGGACAGAGAGCGCTTCCGATACGAGTATTCACCGTGGGCAAGAAGAGATCGCCTGCCGTGCAGCTACTAGTGGACGAGTACACTCCAAGCTCCGACGTTATTGCGCCGTCGAGGATGTCCAAGTCCGCTCCAACCCTAGAAATGCACGGTGGGTCGCCCTCCCCACCTCTTTCCCACTTCCCACGTTTCGCAATCCCGAGATCTTTCCTAAAAGAAGTTCCTTTTGAATTAGTGTGCTCTGCACACTGGTCAATCACAGAGTTAGCCCTTTTGCAGTGAGAAGCAGGCTCAAATTGTCGATGAAGATGTGGCAGTCATGAATCTTATTAAACCTGATGATTGGGTATTACTCTTGTTTTGACTCGGAGCCAATTCACAGTTCCTAATCATTCTGTTAAAGCAGGAATGACCGAATTCCCCGAAAAAAACCTGCCTTCCATAAGGGAACAGCTGCTCATTTTCTGTATGTGATTTTTTGTCGCACTCTACGCGTGTTTAAGTGCAGCCTGGTTGTGGTGTCAGAACAGCAAGATATGCGTTTAGTGAAATGTCTGCATTCAGCTTACTTATGGCTGCATACAACTGATGATGAAAATCAGAAGGCAGAATTTATGTGATTCTTTTTCTTTTCAGGTCGTGCTGTTGGATGAGCAGGGGATAGACATTGAGTCAGAGGAGATGGCTGAGTTGATCGGTGGTGCTGCAGATAAGGTATGAATTCCTGCTCCACTTCACATCCACAAGTTCTTTATAGCAATATTACTATCATCATACAGTCCAATTGGAACAGATGGTAGAAAATTCTATCGATCGTTACTATGTGTAGTATGTATCTTATATACCTTAGGTTCTCTATGACACGACATGCATTGCTATGAATTAGAGAGTCCCATGGAAGACTGTTGCATTTTTCTTCTAAGCTCTTTTCTTTCGCTTTATATCATCATCATCATTACAGAGATGTTAGTATGTTTGATTCTGGCATGAATGAAACTTACTTGGAGTCATCTCTCCTTTTGATATTTTAGGGAGCTTCAAAGCTATCATTTTGCATCGGTGGACCTTATGGTCATGGACCAAAATTGAGAGAACGTGCCAACATATCAACTGCTATCTTCCCTGGTCTTGAATCACCAAATTGCACTTGTTGTGCTGATGGAACAACTCTACAGGTTATTTGCAAGAACTACCAGAGCAAAGTCATGTTTCCATAAGCTATTGGACCTTAGGATTAACCTTTCTATTAAATTTCAAATTAATGTCTGTCATAGGGTACCTTGCTGAATTTCATTGACAAAAGAATATTCACCAAGCTTGGAGCACCAAAACCAATATGTATTTAAAGATTAACATAAAGTGAGTTGTTCGATGTTCGACAACCGTACCTTTTGGTTACCGCATACATTTAATTACTTTTCCGATAATGGATAGTGGTGAAACTTCCATCACAAATATCCCCAGATAAGAATTAACCTGCCATTTGACCTGATGGATGATAAAATTCATGCTGAGGTGTATCTACTGTCTCTTTTTGCATAGGGGGTGCATGCTCTAACTCACTTTTTATATATGGAGCAACCATGTTCCTTCACTTGTTGCTCAGGGGTCAGAAGAATTCAGAAATTCTTGTTTCTTTCAATTTAGCAATGGTAGGATAGTTCAAGAGTACGGTCCTAACAGTTGGTGGAGTCATGGTTATTGGGTAAAATGACACCTGCGATCTACACACTTGTAATGTTACCATAAAGGCAAGCCGTCATCTGAATGTTGATCATGCTCTGACCATGTTGGTCGCCACGGTAAACAATTAATGCTTTCTTCTTGCATTTTCAGGTCATGGACAATCCTGAAGGGGCAAAAGTATCATCACTAGCCATTCCACCTGCGTATCTGAGGTTGTTACTTATGTGGGGAGTGGACTTTTTATGTTCAGCACATCCTATGCATTCTTAATTTCTCACATCTATGTCGATTTCATAGACTTAAGGTAGTGCACCATTCTCAAAGCTGGACCTGTCAGTGGTTTACTACAACTTGTAGTTTCGTACCAGCACCTCTGCAATCTCACGAATTTGGGTGTAGGGTTCATCTTCTGCAGGAACGTACATACAGAGAAAGAAATGCTCGACAGAGTGCATGGAGCTGTAGAACTGCCTTCCATGCTTTGTTTTGTTCGCCTTTCCCAGCCAATTTTAAGGACATACTGGTTGGGCGACTCGCTGGTTGACAAAGCTGAATGTAGAATGTAGTTGGAATCTAATTGAGTCGACTTTTATAATATGTCGTGAAAGATAATGGACCAACCAGCTTTGTTCTATTGCAAAGCATCCACTTGGTTTCCGTTTCGCAGGATCGCTTGTTATGTGTTGATCTACGGAGAAATCTTTTGATTATGTTTGAATTCGAAATAGGTTTCCGTGGCAGTTAGCGGGAAATAGTGAGGCATGAAGCGCCAGACAACATGGTTTGACATGGTTCCTTTCATGTGCAAGAGGCAGCCCAAATCCTTATTGTTTAGGATTCACACCGAGTGTAATGGGCGGCCTTGCATAAACATATTCCTTGTATTGATAAGTCGATCTAAAATATAGATATAGCATCTTCCTTTAATAAAAGGACAGTGCACGTTAATCAATTTTTTGGGTTTTTACTGCATTTTGTGTCTGGTTCACCTTAGGAAAACAGTTGGTTCTTTTCGCCCAACGAGTAGCGACCTTCACTCACTCGGCAGCGAACCGTTAACATTGTCAGTGGATAACAAACGACCACGTCACGACAAAGATGCGCCTACGTGTCAATGTCCGTATCTCTCTCTCTCTCTCTCTCTGAGCTCATTGATAGGTGGGGAGTTGGGGCACGTGGAACGAAAGAGGAAACGGCATGGCCCTGTTTCGATCACCAGCTCACCACTCCGTCCCAGTCTCAGACTGAGACGCCTCCTCAACGCATCAAGATCCAAGCTTTGTCTTCGTTCCCCAACGGCAATGGCTATGGCTTCTTCTTCTTCTTCTTCTGCCTCTGAACATACCGAACCCATGCCCGCATCGGCAAAACTTTTCCACGTCCCTGCACTGAACGCCCTCGAAATGGAGCGAATTGCGGACGAGACCATGCACAGATACTCCCGCAAACAATGACGCGAAGAGGAAGGCCGAGGGACGGTGATCGTGTGGTTCAGGAACGATCTGAGGGTGTTGGACAACGAGGTTTTGTTCCAGGCCTGGTGTTCCTCTGAGCTCGTCTTGCCCGTTTATTGCCTTGACCCCGCCACTTCGCCACCACCCATTACTTTGGCTTCCCAAGACTGGCGGTAAAATATCATCGTCTTTTATCTCTCTCTCTTTCCCTGCACCAACAAAAAGCCGAGTTCATATGCACTTCCCATTCTCCAATCTAAACCCCTTTGACTTTATCATTGATAACTCGGCATTTCTACCAATATGACTATGCATGCTTACCCTTTTTGCTATTGTTGTGTTTGTGGAACATTATGATTATGATTCTGATTGGTAAAAGATCGAAGTTGTGTCACTTCTATTTTTGGCAGCTTTGAGGGCACAGTTTCTAATTGAGTGTTTGGAGGACCTGAAACGGAATTTGCAAAGGGGTCTTGACTTGCTTATACGCCAAGGGAAGCCTGAAGAGATTCTTCCATCCATTGCCAGAACATT